>NC_138185.1:129839050-129898654 GCF_964194105.1 Spermophilus citellus | reverse complement strand
CCCAATAGACTTCCAGGAGCTGAATCAATGAAATCACATATTTATTGCAAGCTCAAGCCTGGACTCACAACCATTTCCTATGCAGCGGTCCCAGGGAGTGAGTCCTGGTCCTTTGTTCAGTGAGATTTTATAGGTTTTGGGTGTAATCCATGCATCACAACATCATACAGCAAATCATTCCATACCTTGGGAAAATAAAACAACAACCGTTAACATTGATTAGCACATTCACTGGCGGGAACAAGTTGGGTAGGGGTGATTGGTTAGTACAAGAGGGGGATTCCTTTGAACTGATTGGTTTAGGCCACAAGGGGTGTACGTGCTAAGTTACATGGTTTCCCAACATGTTATCAACCATCATAAACTACTTGGGGGTCATCTGGCATTCCAGGTATTTTCCCTGTCTCATGCTGATTGGAGGTTGCTAGGGGGGTTGCTATGGGTCCTCACTTAGCCTGACTGAGTCAGGGACACCTGGCACAGCAGATCGCTCCTGTTATTTACAGACAACAACTCAGCAGGGTGGGTATGTGCTTAGGAGTGCTCTGTGGATTTTTCCAAGGACAAGGGTCATGCCCCATCCTTGGACAGGCCTTGAAGTAGAAGCTGCTGTTATTTATTTATTTTCAAAAATGGAGTTACATATGATAATTCATAGTTTCTCACTGCCTCCCCCTAGCCCACCATCCTTCAATTTTTTTTTGAAAGAGTTTGAATAGAATTGGCATTAATTCTTTAAAAATTTGATAATACTCACCAATAAAGCTACCTAATCTTGGTCTTTTCTTGGTTGGGATGTTTTTGATTACTGATTTAATCTCTTTATTCATTATAGGTTTGTTTATTTTTTCTACTTCTCCATAATTCTGTCTTGATAGATTTTATATTTCTATAATTTTATCCACTTCTTCTAAGTCATCCAATTTGTGGGCATATGATAATTCATAGTTTTCTTATTGTGTCTTTTATTTTCTGTGTCATAATTGTAGTGTCTCCTCTTTCACTTGCATCACTTAAGTCTTCTTATTTCTTAGTGTGTCTAAAAATGTTCCACTTTTTTTCTTTTCAAAGACCAAAATTTATTTATTTATTTCTATTTCATTTTTTATACAGTATTTTTTCATGTTCTTTGTTTATCTCTTTATCTTCTATCTGAATGTTCTATCCATTATTGAAAATAAGTTATTAAAATAACATGCTCTTGCTATGTTGTTGTTTATCCTTTCAGTTATGTTAATATGTATTTTATGTTCTTGGGTGTTCTGTTGTTGAGTTCATATATATTCATATTTAAATCTAATATTTAATGTTTTTTTCCTTCTCCTACCTTTGGGCTTTGTTTTGTTCCCCACCCTCCAAATCCTTTAGGTGACTATTAAGTTTATTTGAGATCTTTCTTTCTTCTTAATGTAGGTACTTATCACTATAAACTCTCCGAGAACTGCTTTTGCTTTATCTTGTAAGTTTAGGTATATTGTCTTTCCATTTTTGTTTGTCTTAAGAAATCTTTGTTTCCTTCTTTTCCTGATTGGTTGTTCAAGAAAATTTGTTTAATTTCCACAAGCTTGTGAAATTTCCAGTTTTCTTTCTACATTAATTTTCAGTTTTATTTCATGTGTTTGGAAAAGATACTTGGTATCATTTTAATCTTTTAAATATGTTAAAACTTATTTTGTGACCTAACATGATATATCCTGGAGAACAGATGTGTAAGATTGAGAAAATGTGTATCTTCCAGCCATTGAGTGGAATGTTTTGTATATGTCTATTCTTTGTAGTTTTTTCTATGTCCTTTGCTTCATTGTTTATTTTTCTGTCTTATGTTCTATCCATTATTAAAAATGAGTCACTAAAATTATATACTATTATTGTGTTGCCTACTATTTTTCCCTTCAGCTCTGTCAATGTGTGTTTCATGTATTTGGGTGTTGGGTATACATGTATTTATAAATTTAAATCTTCCTGGTGAACTGACTCTTTCATCATTACATACTCTTTTGACAGTTTTGGAATTAAATCAGTTTTATCTAAAATAGATATGGCCATCCCTACACTCTTCACATTACCATTTGTATAAGATATCTTTTTTTTTTTATTCAGCCATTTGTATCCTAAAAAGGAAAGGGAGTCTCTTACAGAAAATATATATTTGGATCTTGTTTATTTATTCATTCTGCTACTCTATGGCATTTGACTTTTCATTTATATTTAAATTATTGATAGTGAAGGATATATTATTGCCATTTTTTTAGTTGCTATGTCTTTTGTAGTTCATTTGTTCTTCTCTTCCTCTCTGTCTTCTTAGGGCTTAACATAGGGCTTACATAAAATACCTTAAACCTATAGCCATCTATTTTGATATGATTCCTACTTAGCCATCATACCAATTCTCTATTAATACCTCCCACAATTTGTTATTGATGTTCCAAATTAAATCTTTATGTATTATGTACCATTAAAATTTTATAGCTATAGCTATTTCTATGCCTTTATCTTTAAAAACTTCTACACAAATATTAAAGTATTTTATGCACACCAATATTAAAGTGTGCATATATATTTGCCTTTACCAATGAGCTTTATATTTTCATTATGTTTTTGTATTCCTATTTAGCACACTTTTATTTCAACTTGAAGAAGGCATTTCTTGTAACACTAGTCTAGATGTGATGAACATGCTCAGTTTGTGTTTATCTAGGAAAGTCTTTATGTCTACCTCAGTTCTGAAGAACAGTATTTCTGGATTTATTATTCTTGTTTGGCAGAGTTTTTGGTTTTGTTTAGTTTTTTTTTTTTTCTTGAAGCACTTTGAATATATCATTCCCTGGCCTGCATGGTTTCTGCTGAGAAATCCAAAAATACTCTGTGGCATTTCCTCTGTACATAACAAGTCACTTTTCTCTTGCAGCTTTCACAATTCTTTGTCTTTGCCTTTTGACAATTTGATTATAATGCATCTCAGTGTGGATTTCTTTACTTACTTCTTACTTAGTGTCTGTCCACCTACTTGCATTTGGATGTTCAATTCCTTCTCTAGATTTTGAATATTTTCAATCTTATTTCTTTAAAGAAACTTTGTGCCCTTTTCTTTCTCCTTCAAGAACTCCCTTAATATGTATATTGGCCCACTTAATGGTGTTCCATAAGACTTTTAAACTTTGTTCACTCATTTTTATTATTTTTGCTTTGGATAATTTCAAATTATTTCTCTTAAGTTTATTTATTCTTTCTCCTTGATCAAGTCTGTTATTGGCCTTGTTTATTGAATTATCTATTTAGTTATTATATTCTTCAGTTCAAATTTCTATTTGGTTATTTTTATATTTTCTATCTTTGGTGATATTTTGTTCATGCCTCATTTTTGACCTTATAAAACATCTTTATAAGAGTTATTTCAACTACTTCAGCAGATAACTCATTGACATCTGTTTCTTTAGGACTGGTTTCTGTAGATTTATTTTAGTTTTTCCTGTGGACTATGTTTACATTTTTGTTTATGTGTCCCATTACTGTTGGATGTGTACATTAAAAAAAAATTCTACCTTCCCCAGTGTTTATGGACTAGCTTCCTGTAGGAAAAGACCCTCATCAATCAGCCCAGCTAAAAGTTATGTGGTTCTATAAAACTTGGTTTGAGGGCAAATAACTTCTCAGCCTGTGCATGCAATTTCCTAGAAAAATTTGTCAGATTATTTTTCAGGACTTCATAATCTCTTGCTTCCTCTGTTGTTCCATTAGGTATTGCAAATTCTTTCATTCTGGAATAGTAAACTGCTCTATTTTCCCTTGTTCTCAATGACCATTCTCAATGACATCTAAAGTATGCCAGTTCACCATCAGTGCCTCAAGGTAAGAAGGCAGATACCAGTCCCCTGTGTAATCCTGGAGGTACACAGACATATGCTCTCCTCTTGTCCTCCTGATAGAAAAGCATCTAGTTGTGAACCTTCTCCCAGTCATGCAAAAGTGTGCCATTTCCCCCATTTTTCTTTGTTTTCAGAAGACCCCCTGTAACAAACAATGCCTGTTCTACCAACACTGTGAATGAAGCATAACAGAAATCAGTCTCCCAGATATCTCCCCAAAAGCCAAAATATTGAATACATCCTCCATCCTATAGTATTTCAGTGGGTGGTGGCTGATCATTCCTATTCTATCATCTTGCTGACATCACTCCTTCTCTACATGTTTTTAAACCAATACATGAACATTAATCCTCTGAACTCCAAGGGCATATCTTACTAATGAAGACGGAGGGATAAGGTTATTGAAACTTGTGTTTGCTTACAGAGATGTTCAGGTAGACCGGCAATGCCAAGCATGAAAGCAGATGGAATGGCACCAAAACATCATTACTGCATAGCTGATCATGAGTGGACAGTCCAGGTGATTTAATAATGCAGGCTACTCTTCCCCACAAGAAAATACTTTGGGTGGGACCAGTCTCAGACTTCTGCAAAAGTCATCATTCTTCTCATCCTACATGGCATTTATCCTGACAACTAAAAGGAGTGCATGGATTCTTTCAAAATGCACAGCCAGACATGCCCCAGTAGCCCAGAAACATTTGTTCTTCATTAGTCTAATCACTGCCTAATTGTCATTGAGGGAAGTTGTTGTATACTCTTATGGTCAGTTCTGGATTTGTCCAATATCTTAATTAATGAGGCTGTATACCCCTTCTGTGTCATAAGTTGTTTTGTTTTCCAGTGTTAGAGGTCTTGCCAATGATAGTATTTTATCTGAGTTACGTGTACAGTGCCACTTTTTCTGTTTGTGAAAGGAAGAACCACAACAAATCTCGACAGCCCCTATCAAGAAAGAGGTCAGTGTCATAACTGGTAGAACTGTTTCAGATAATTATTTAGTTCCCCTCCTACGGGGCCATTCTTGAAGCATGGAATAATGAGAACAGCTTTAAATGTGTGTGTGTGTGTTTATACAAAAGACTAGAAGGAGTCATTTTAAAGCCTACACATGGAGTACAAGGATAGGTCTGTTTTCCCCAAAGATTGTTCTTAGAGTTTGAGAAATTATATGCAAAGCAATTTCAAGACACTACTGTGCTTTTTTTCTTGTTTTGTCATTTGTTTCTTTTTTTTCTCTAATCATAGTAAAAAAATGGTACATTGACTTCATTTCCCAGAAATCACATAATTCTTTTCTGTGAAATACTCATCCCTTGACAGGAAAGACAATTGACATAGACACATAAGTCGAAGCAAAATTTATTTTTTGAGTTCTGTTTTACCACATTTAACACCAATTCCTGGATCTAAATTAAAGTATGTAGGTGTGGGAAAATTAGGAACTTATTCCTTTCAGTTTTTATTTTACTCTTTTTTATTCTGGGCAGTTTATCTCTACATCAATAATTATTAGGTCTCAGTTACATGCTCAAAGAGCTGTTTTTCCTGCATTAATTAACTAGCTCTCTTACCTCTGGGACTGAGTTTTATAATTTCATCATGGATGACACCATATGCTCATTAAATGTATGCAATATTATATAGACCCAGGCCTTCCAGTCAAACCTAGAATCATGATGAAATCCAATGACATTTTTGTAAAAAAAATGCCTATAATATAGTGGAGCATGGCTTTAAGACCAAAGGTGTAGCTGGGTTTCAGCAACAGGTACACTGTGTTTCAGTCCTTTGTTCCATTCCAATTAGCATGTCATTTCAACCATCAAAACCTCCCCATGTCCCAGTAATGACTGTACCTCAATTTTCAATGGACAGGAGTTGCAGAAAAAATTATTTAAAGATATTATCCTCTCCATCTGCTATGGAGTTATCAGTTTATTAAGTGTCTGGAGTCTGTTGTTCAGTCCTTTGGCTTAAGCTGACTTTATACTCTGATTCATCCATCCCTCAACCCAGTCCCTGTTCCTCCCCCATCTCCCTTCATACTTTGAAAAGTTATTCCCTGGCTCCAAACACAGGCAGTCCTCTTTCCTAGTAAGCATGCTTCTCATTTCCTTATTTTTTATAAACTGGCAACCATCCAAGTTTCCTTCTGGGGCTGCAATATGCAATGCAAAACCAAGGGTTGTGGACCATTTCTGAACACCAAATGGATAGAACAAGGAATTGGCAATAACATCCAACCCAAATTTAACAGGCCTGGTAAAAAGAAACTGAAGGAAAAGACATCTTTATAAAAGACAAGAGTCACTTGATTGGTCATATCAGTGTCTGGAAGATTCTATATCAAATAAATTCTCTTCATTGGCCCTAAACATTTTCATGTTCCACTGATTAAAACAGAGATATAAGAAAGTCTTTATACTGGGGAGTCATAAATGAGAGACATTCTTATTTCTGTGACCTAAGCAAGTTCCTCAACTTCTTTAAACCTTGGTTACATTTCACTGAAATGGGAATCACAATATAACATTCTTCACAAGATTGTTAAGAAGACTAAGTGAAATAATGCATTGTAAAAAAGGTAAAGTATTAATTCTAGGGCAAAGTACATAATGAAAGCTTAATGAACATTAAATGTGAGACAAAACTATTTTTCACTAACAAAGTTCATTTGGCTTATACATATCTATTTATATGCCCAGAAAATACAAGAAATGCATGCACTCATACACTGATAACTCTGGGACTGTGGGGTTCTTTGTTCTAATGTCAGTCTGTTAAAGTTTAGTTGAGTTAGATAGTGGCTGCAGAGAGAATCCCTGAATCTGTGACAACACAGGGCATATCTTAATGAATGAACTGACAGCCTAATCTCAAAGATTTTTAAAAAAGAATATTTTCTAGCCTGAGCTCCACTGTACATTCACATTGGCCTTGGTTATAACCCATCTGAGTCTTGAATCTACCTAGAATGGGCCAGGTACCCGTTTTCTTCTGAAATCAAGTAATAGATTTACATGAGCCCCTGATGACTGACTTGAGGGAAAGTAATGGCAATGGACAACAGAATATGTTGTATGCCACCACCACTACCACCATCCTCAAAGCGCACACGTGTACACACACACACACACACACACACACACACACAATTCAATTTAAACCCCAAGACTTAACTTAATTCAACTTAAACATTTTAGTCTTGTCTCCTGCTACACATATTCAAGAATTTCTCTTGATGAATACCTGTGATTGGAATTCTAAGTTCATCTAGTTGTACAACTATTGCCAAACTGTTCTCCATAGTGATTGTATCAATTTACATTGTCTATAGCAGAGGTTGAGAGCATTTGATTCCATACATCTTTATTTCAGATTGCCAGGATGATACCCCACTTCATTTACTGGGATACCTCAACAAACCAGAAGATACTGAAAATAGAAAATATCTCTTAATGGGATAAGTCACTGCATATACAGAAATGGAAAAGCAGGAAAGATAATTAATATGATTTGAATATCACTCTCTACTCTGGTTCTGAGAAATCTGTGAGCTAAAGTCAGAGTGATCTTGAGTCTGCCAAGGAGACTTGGTTGGATAATGGCTTTGTATTCATCAAACTTTCTGAGTTTTGATTCTTCCCCTTCTTCTAGTTCCACTTTGGTGACTTAACTAAACTTCCCTATGCTTCATTTTTGTCTTTGTAAATGGGGATTGTAATAGTTTCTACATCAGAAAATAGCTTAAAGTATGTGGTACTAGAAAAAAGACATATCAAAAAGCCCAATCTGAAGCTCCAAGGCAAAGTTTCTTTTGTTCAAAGACAAAACAATCATATTTCATTCAGAGGTTTGTTTCAAATATCTGTGAGATATTAGTAAAAGTACAAATACAAATACTCAAGAGATTGAAAGAAAATAAGCAAAATTCCAGTGTTTTTCTCTCAGTGATGAGCTTATGAGAAAATGTTTTTTTGTTTTTCAAAAATTCCAAAATTTCTGTAATGAATACACATTACTTTTACAGCCAGGAAAAGTCATTATTTTTGTAAATATTCATAACCACAATTGTCATATGACAATACATATACCTTTGCTCCTCTTCTCAAAGTCATTCTTTCCTGTCTATCTCCAAGGTGGGCTTTGTTGGATTCTTTAACTGGGAGACTAGTAAATGCTTGTGTATGATTCTCTCTCTCTTTCTGTCTCTCTCTCTCTCTCTCTCTGTCTCTCTCTCTCTCTCTCTCTCTCTCTCTCTCTCTCTCTGTCTCTCTCTGTGTGTGTGTGTGTGTATGAGAGAGAAAGAGAGAGAGAGAATTATTCTAATTTCAATTATTTGTTACTTTTTATGTTTGAAATGTCAACAAAAAATACCAGAATGTACAAATAACCCACTCTCAAGAATAATCAATGTTACTACATAGTCATATTTATTTGAGACATTTTGTTTGTATAAATAAAAGAGAATTTTACAATAAAGTTTAAATTTCTTTTGTATCCCTCTCCAAATTCCATCTCCTTCTCTGTAATCAGAGACAAATATTATTTTGAATTTGGAGAATACCATTTCATTTTTTTTTTTTAATTTTGTTCTTGGTTATTGGGCTAGGAATAGAACTCAGGGCCTCATGCATGGTAATCACATGTTTTATTACTGAACTTACACCCCAATCTGAATATTATTATTATTATTATTACTACTACTACTATTATTATTATGGTGGTGTTGGGGATTGAACTCATGACCTTTAAGTATGCTAGGCAAGTACCCTACTACTGAGTTACACCACCAACCCTCAGTCCATAGTTTTGTATTTTAACTGCATAGATGTCTCCATGAACAATAGATATTACTTTGCATGCCTTACAATGTTTAAAGATTATTTTATTCTATATCACAATTCTAGTTCTGAATAGATATATTCACTTAATTTTTGTAAATTGACACACACACATACACACAAGTACACACATAGCAATAGATTTACACATTTAAATTATTTATAGACCATTCACTTAATGGAGAGTTAGGTTTTTCCCTATTGCAAATTATGCTTCCTTGAACATTTTAGTCTTATCTTCTGCTACACATATTCAAGAATTTCTCTTGATGAATACCTATGATTGGAATTCTGAGTTCATCTAGTTGTACAACTATTGCCAAACTGTTCTCCATAGTGATTGTACCAATTTATATTGTCTACAGCAGAGGTTGAGAGCATTTGATTCCATACATCTTTACTTCGGATTGCCAGGATGATAACCCCACTTCATTTACTGGGATACCTAAACAAACCAGGAGATATTGAAAATAGAAAATATCTCTCAATGGGATAAGTCACTCAATATACAGAAATGGAAAAGCAGGAAAGATAATTAACATGATTTGAATATCATTCTCTGCTCTGCTCCTAGAAAAATCTGTGAGCAAAAGTCAGATCAGAAATGGAATATGATAACCTAAGTACTAAGAAAAGGTATGACAAAGACCCAAAAGAGCCCTTATAGAAGAATTTTCAGTAACAATATGGAATGCTGACTATCATTATGGTTTCATAATGAAAATTGCCTCATAATACCACAGAGTTCAATGCCAAGAGTTTTCCACAGGACATAGTTTTACATTTCTGTGCTGTCTGTTCTGGTTGGATGACATTGATACTCTCAAAAATCCCATACAGCTCTAATAATCTATGATTCTACAAATACTATCTTTTCCCAACATTATATTGACAAGAAACTGAGGCTACATCTTGTTCACAGCAGAACTGGAATGAAGCATGGATCCACTCTCCTCTATCTACAACTCTTTATGAAATAAAGAAAGCTAACATTTATTGAGTGTACTGAGCATTTAACATATCACATATAATTTTATCCTTATTATTATCTACTATAGGGATATATACTATTATTATCCCATTTTAAAAATGAAATTAAGGCATAGAAAGTTAAGCAGCTTATCAGATCTCCCTCTAAGGCATATGTTGGATCTATTTATTTTCCCCACCAGAAACATGGCTACCACAGTCCAAGTCATATAATCTCTCTCCTAGATCCCTTTAATTCAACTGCTCTTTTTCTACTCTTGCCCCTTCCAGTATCAATGTACTCAGAACCCAAAGTATCTTTCAAAAACATAAATTAAATTATGTCACCTTCTGCTTAAACTCTCCCATGGTTTCTTATTATAGTTAGAATAAAATATAGGTTTATTATCATGAAAAATAGAGTCTTCTTTTAGACTCTGTCAGACCAGACATTTATCCATCTTTCTGATCTCACCTCCTGCTATGCTCTTATGGGGGAATGTTACAAAAATCTCTGTCTTAGCCAAACCTTCAGTATTTGCTGGACTCTGGACCTTCATGCTGTAAAAACTCTTCCTCAGCCTCCTCACATGTCATCATTCAGCTTTCTGCTGCAGAGTCACCTCTTTCGAGAAGTCTTCCCTGCCCACTCAAGCCAATGAATAATGTCCTTCATCCATATCCACCACTCCTGTCCATGACTCCATCCCACTGTGCTATTTTGTTACCATGAAGCAATTATTAGTATCTGAAAATAGCTTATTATTCACTTGTTTATTTTTTGTCTATGCTAATTTACGTTCTATACCAAGCAGGTACTAAGATGATATTAGATTTACAAGGATTTTTATTAGGGGAAATGCCTGAAAAAGAAGAAGGCAACTTTGAGAAAGTTATCATGTATGATTCAATTTGGACCCTGAATAAAGGAGGAAAAATGTTGGACTGAAGTGAACTAGATAGACTGCTCTGTAGTCTAGAATATTCTGCAAAGCCTCAGTGAGTCCCAGAGTCTTGTCTCCCAAGTCAATTGACTTGTCTTGGTACACCAGCCTCCATCAGCATCCTTCAGGGAGCAGTTCTTGGAGGTAGATCCTGGTGCAAATGTTACAAAGGATTTCACAGCACAGAATCTGAGGCCCTCAGTCAATTTGCTTTCACTGTTGGAGATCTATGAGACATACTCTCAGGCCTACCACACATTTTAAGATAAAGGACCATGCTAACCTTACACTCACAATGATATTCACAAGATTCTCAAAATATATTTGTGGAATACATGAATAAATAATCAAAAGAATGAAGACCTTTGTCTAGGTGGAAGAGCAGAATTTGGAAAACATCTTCTCTCATTCTAGCCATTTAGTGTTCCTGCTGCTTCTTGACTGGGGTCACTATTTTATACTGTTGCTTAGACTATAAATTCAGAAGAATAAAATAAATCACATATGCTTAGTTAGACTTCTGAGACATATTTATATTCCTTATGCAACAATTATCTTCTAACATATTTACTTATTTTATTTGGACCTGATGTGAAGAATGGAAAATTTTATCCACCACCATGCAGAAGAAATTGTGTTAACCATCCCCCATTCAGTCAGATACATTAGACAAAGTGAATTTTTCCCCCTTAACAGCAGTTGCAAAAGAGAGCAGAAAAACAAAAGCTTATGCTCTTCCATAAAGATTAAGAGTGAGAATCAATTCTGTATTCCGCAAGTGTTATGTACAGATGAGCAGTGCATTCATGGAGCCAATGTCTGATATAATAATCAATAAAGTCTGGGATATTTATATGAAGGAGTTGAGTTTTATCATAAAGGACAAACATCTAACTTGACCATCTGACAAAAATGCTAAAAAACCGAAAGAGACGTCTTAAAATAAGCCTCCGCACATGCAAGACAGCCAAAATACTAGAAACCACATAAAATTATTTTTAAATGTTATACTTTGAAGCTGATAGCTTGAGATCAAAGACAGCAGTGAATTGCTTATCTAAAATATCTCCTTAGAAATTTGGATGACAAAAATAAACAACTTTGTTCTTAGCCTTAATCATTTTCCCTAAAACCAAAACAGGATAGTACGAGTTGTCCATAGATGGAGTCAAATACAGTGAGCAAGTGAAGAAAAACTGGTGGGAAATAAGAGAACCTGCTACAGTGAAATATGAACACAGAATAGCCAGTTTCATGTAAATGGATCTTCATTTTGAAACCCCAGGGCCTTCATATTATGTAGCGCATTTGTTTCCTTCTATGTCCTTTAACTGGAGCCTTTTGATTCAGGAATCCGAGGGGCTACAGACTGGGATCTTCAAGTTGTTTTGCTTTAGGACTTTGATTCCAGTCTTGATTTCCAGGACTTTCACGTTGATTCTGAGACTCCATCACTAGAAAACTAATGTCAACACAGGCCCCGATCAGGGTAGATACAGGTAATGTATACTTCTGTTGTCAGGTTGAAATCAATAAAAAGTACATCTGACCACACTGCTTTCACTCCTTTGAGATGTCTTTCTGAAATACAACTTCACAGTGGTGAATCGTTCTCATCTTGATATGGTAGAAAGGAAAAAGAGGCCCTAGTCAGACTGGAAATACCACACAGGCATTTCAGAGGCATGATAAAGAGGAATGGGGATTGCCAAGCCAAAGAAAATAACTATATATATAATTTTAGAGCAATTTTTGGTTCACAACAACATTAAGAGAAAAATATAGAGATTTCCCATATGCCCATAGACCCCATGCATGTATAGCTTCCCACATTTCAACATCCACCACCAAAATGGTACATTTGTTGCAATTTCTGAGCCTACATTAATACATCATAATCACCCAAAGTCTATAGTTTATTAGGGCTCACTCTGGTGTCTATGGGTTTAGACAAATATATACTGACATATCTACCATAATAATATCATATAGAATATTTTCATTGTCTTAAAAATCCTCTGTGAGAGGCCTATTCAATCTCTGGCAACCACTGATCTTTTTACTTTCTTCATAGTTTTGCCTTTTCCAGAATGTCATATAGTTGGAGTCATAGTATATGGCCCTCTCAGAATGCCATCTTTCAATAATATGCATTTAAATTTGAAGTTTTGTAATATGCATTTAATAATATGCATTCCTCCATGTAGCTTTATAGCTCATTTATTTTTAGGGCTGAATAATATTCCATTTTCTGTATGTAGTACGCCAACTGAAGGATATTTTGGTTCCTTCCAAATTTTGACAATTATTAACAGTTGCTATAAACATTCATACATGTGTGGTATTTTGTGTGGACATCAAGTTTAAAGCTATTTTGTGTAGATACCAAGGAGTATGATTGTTAGATCATACAGTAAGGGTATGTTTTGTTTTATAGAAATTGCCAAAATGTTTCCCAAAGTGTCATTCTCACTAGCAATGAACAAGAGTTCCTGTTATCCACATTATTTCCAGCCTTTGGTATTGTCAGTGTTCTGAATTTTGATCATTTTTTAAGTGTACAGAGGTATCCCAATGCAAATTTATTTGAAACTTGCATTTTATTAATGGCATATGATATAGGTGATGTAGACAATCTTAAATGCTTATTTACTATCTGTGTATCTTCTCTGGGAGGTATCTATTAAAAGTCCTTGGGCAAGTTTTTATCTAGCTCATTTTTTTTCCTATTGTCAAATTTTTAGAACACTTTTCATATTTTGGATGAGTGTCTTTTCTGAGATGTGTCTTTTGCAAAATTTTTTCAGCCTGCAGATTGAACTCAATTATTTCTTTCATGGATCATGACTTTTGTGTTATATCTAGAAACTCGCCACTGTACACAAGGTCATCTAGTTTTCTTCTATATTACCTTCTAGGAGTTTTATAATTTTGTGTTTTACATTATGTCTATGACACATTTGGGGTTAATTTTTGTGAAGAGTGTAAGGTATGTGTCTGGATTGATTTTTTTCCTAAGTGTTCTAGCACCATTTCTTGAAAATGCCACCTTTGCTCCACTATGTTGTCTTTGTTACTTTGTCAAACATCAGTTGATTATATTTATGTGTGTCTGTTTCTGGGTTGTCTATTCAGTTCCATTGGTCTATTTATGTATTCTTTCATCAACGCCACACTGTCTTGATTCCTATAGTAAGTCTTGAAGTTAAGTCGTGTGTCTTCCAAATTTGGTCCTCTTCAATATTATGTTGGCTATTGTGTTTTGTTTTGTTTTGTTTTTGTGGTACTAATGGGGATTGAACCTAGGTGTACTCTACAACTGAGCCACATCCCCAACCCTTTTTTATATTTTTTAATATTATTTAGGGATTTAAACCCACTAAATTGCTTAGGGCCCTGCTACATTACTCAGGGTGACTTTGAACTTTCAATCCTCCTGCCTCAGCCTCCAGAGCTGCTGGGATTACAAGCATGTAATACTGTGCCTGGCATTCTTTTGGCTTTTGATATAAACTTTATAAACTTTAAAAACAGTTGGTTGATATCCACCAAATAATTTTCTGGAATTTTGGTTGGGATTGTATTTAATCTATAGGTCAAGTTGGAAAGAATTGATATCCTCACTATTTTGAGTCCTCTTAACCATGAATATAGACTTAAATTATATTGAGCTGTATATCTTAACTTTGTGTTGTGCAATCATGTTATAATTATTTACCAATTCTAGGAACTTTTTGTTAATTCTTTTATATTTTCTACATTGATGATCATATTATTTGGGGGGAAAGTTTTATTTCTTCCTTCCCAATAAGTATATCTTTTATTTGCTTTTTCAACTTGTTACATTTGCTAGGACTTATAGTATTATGTTATAAATCATTGATGAGAGGGGACATTCTTCCTTGTTTCTGATCCTAGTGAGAAAACTGGTAGTTTTTCTCACCATTAAGTATGCTATGATTATCAGTATGGTTAAGTTTAAAGTATTTTGTGTTTCTTCTATTTGTCTCATTGTTATTTCATTTCTTTTCTTTTTCTATATTTTTAAAACTTTTGTTTACAAACTCGCCAACTTCCTTTGTTGGTGTGCATATTTTCATCATTTTACTTATTGTTTTGAGGTTCATAATACATACACACACATATATGTGTATATATATGATCTTAGTTTAACTTCAGATGATATTATATAACTTTATGCATAACATAAGAACCTTTTAAGAGTATACTTTCATTTTCTTCTTCCTAGATGTTGTGCTATTGCACTAATATGTTTTACTTTTACCAGTGCTATTAAACCCACAGTACATTGATATTACTTTTCTTTAAATAGTTAAGTATATTTTAAGAAAATTTAAGTGATAAAAATGTGTAGTTATCATTTTCTATGCTTTTCTTGCCTTTGTATTGTTTCATATTTCTGTCTGGTAGCTTTTTCCTTGCGCCTGAAGGACTTTCTTTAAAATCTATTGTCACATGGGTCTGCTAGTGATAAATACTTTTAGATTTTCACATATTATCAGCTAATCTTTCTTTTACTTTTAATTTTGAAAGGTATTATAGCCAAGTAGAGAATTCTAGTTTCAAAGTTTTTTCTTCTAGTACTTTATATTTTATGATATTGCTTTACTGTCATCTTGTTTGCCTTGTTTCCCATGAGAAAAGTCATTCTTTATCTTGTTCCTCTGTACTTTTTCTCTAACTGCTTTTAAGATTTTCTTTTTGTCACTGGTTTCAAGAAATTTGATTTTGATGTTCCTCAGTGTTAAACTATGTGCTCAGGGTTACTTGAGTTTCTTCAGTCTGTAGATTTTAATTTTTGCAAATTTAGAGAATTTTTAGTCATTATCCACAAATATTTTCCTACCCCTTCACTCCTCTCCTCTAGGTACTTGAATCACAAATATATTAGATCATTTAAATTGTCCCGCAAAACATTTATGCTGTGTTCCATTTCTGGGTTTTTTTTCCTGATTTTTATTTTGGATAGTAAAATGACCATATTACCAAAAATACTATACAGATTTAATTCAATACCAATCAAAATCCCACTCACATTCCTCATAGAAATAGAAAAAGCAATTATGAAATTCATCTGGAAAAATAAGAGACCCAGAATAGCTAAAGCAATCCTTAGCAGGAAGAGTGAAGCAGGTGGCATTACTATACCAGACCTTAAACTATACTACAGAGCAACAGTAACAAAAAATAGCATGGTATTGGCACCAAAATAGACTTTTAGACCAATGGTACAGAATAGAGGACACAGAGTCTAACCCACATAACTACAGTTATCTTATATTAGACAAAGGTGCCAAAAAATGTACATTAGAGAAAAGATAGCCTCTTCAACAAATGGTGCTGGGAAAACTGGAAATCCATATGCAACAAAATGAAATTAAACCCCTATCTCTCCCCATGCACAAAACTATTAAAATATCTTTGAATCTATTTATATTTTCTCTTCAATTTCTAATCTTTAGTTAATCCCATTCGATGTATTTTTCATTTTAGAAGTCATAGTTCTCATTTCTGGAAGTTTTAAGTCTTTTTTATATCTTTCACAACTCTATTTAATTTTGGAATATATTAAATACAGTTATAAAATTATTTTCACATCCTGTTTACAATTATAATATCTGTGTCAGTTCTTGGCACATTTATATTGATTGTTTCTCCTTATTGTAAGTAATAATTTTCTGATTTCTTTTTTTGTGTGTATGGTTGTGTGTGCGTGTCTGGTAAACTTTCTTGTATTCCTGACCTTGGGAATTATCCTTTCTTGGATTCTGGATATTTTTATATTTCTATAAATATTGTTGAGCTTTATTCTGGAAAGCATTTAAATTATATGGAAACTGTTTGACCATTTTTGATCTTGCTTTTATGATTCACAAAGTAAAACTAGAGCAGTGCTCGTCATATGGCTAGTTATTTCCCACTACTAAGACAAGACTCTTCTGAGTATCTCACCCAGGACCATGTGAATCATAAGGTTTTCCAATATGATTGGTAAGAATGATTTCTATATCAATGTGAGCACTGAGTACTTTTCCCTCTAACACTTTATAGGTGATTATTTCTCTTGCATAGTTTTCTCACATATAATGATGATGAACACATATGAAGATAATCATGACTATTATTGCCACATACTCAATCCATACCATATTCTCCATTTCCCTGACATTATAGATAGTCATCAATGAGGTAATATGTCATTATGATTAGTACTTTACTGCTGATTTTCAACTTATGATAGTCTTCATTAGTATTACTGGGCTACAGTTTTTGAAGGAGAAAGTTCATTCTATTTTATTCTTCTGCTCTAGATCCCAAGGAAAATCCTATTGTTTGGATAGTGAATATGGTCTGAAAGCTGAGGTTATGGTTTGGAACTGAAATACTGAAGACAATGGAAGGGTTTGGCAAGGGTGTGTAAACTGAGAAAATTAATAGAGCCAAGGAAACTCAGTAAGTGAAGAAATTTGGAGGAACTTATATATCCAATGGCAAACTAAGTGCATGAACTCTCAAAATCTTCAGTTAAACTTTTTTTACTCATTAAATTTCCATTTTGTAAATTAATTTTTGTCCTGGTACACTTTATTTTAACAGTTAACCTTTTTAAAGCTCTTAATTTTTAAAAAAATATTTGTTCTTTTTAGATATACATGACAGTAGAATGTATTTTGGCATACTGTATATACACGGAGTAGAACTTATTATAATTAGGATCCTATTCTTGTGATTGTACATGATGTGGAGTTACCCTGGCCATGTATTCATATACAAGGATAAGAAAATTATGTTCAATTAATTCTACTGTCTTTCCTAATCCCCATTCCACTCCCTTTCCTTCATTCCCCTTTGTCTAATCCAATGGACTTCTATTCTTTCTCTCTCCATCTTCTTTGCTGTGGGTTAGCATCCACATGTCAGAGAAAACATTTGGCCTTTGATATTTGGAGACTGGCTTATTTCACTTAGCATAATATTCTCCAATGCTATCCATTTATCAGCAAATACCATAATTTCATTCTTCTTTATGCCTGAGTAATGTTCCATTGTGTATATATACCACTTTTTCTTTATCAGTTCACCTGTTGAGAGACACATAAGGTGGTTCCATAGCTTTGCTACTGTGACTATAACTGCTATAAACATTAATGTGGCTGTCACTCTTGTATAGTGATTTTAAGTCCTTTGGGTTTTTACTGAGGAGTGGGATAACTAGGTCAAATTGTGGTCCTATTCCAAGTTTTCTGAGGAATCACCATACTGCTTTCCATCATGGTTGCACCAATTTGCATTCCCACCAGCAATGTATAAGTAAACCTTTCACCACATCCTTGCCAACATTATTGTTACTTGTATTCTTGATAATTTCATTCTGACTGAAGTGAGATGGAATATTAGTTAGTTTTAATTTGCATTTCTCTGATAGAGATATTGAACATATTTTCATATATTTGTTGATTTGCATTTCTTCGGTGAAGTGCCTGTTCAGTTTCTTTGCCAATTTATTGATTGGGCTCTTTAGTTTTTTGGGTGTTAAAGTTTTTTGAGTTCTTTGTATATCCTGGATATTAATCTGAGGTACAGGTGGCAAAGATTTCCTACCATTCTGTGAGTTCTCTCTTTGCATTCTTGATTATCGTTTCCTTTGCTGTGAAGAAGCTTTTTAGTTTGATACCATCCTATTTATTGATTCTTGATTTTACTTCTGTACTTTAGGTGTTTTTTTGAGGAAGTCATTTCCTAACCCAACATGATGGAGAGTTGGGCATACGCTTTCTTCTAGTAAGCACAGCGTCTCTGGTTTAATGCCAAGGTTCTTAATCCACTTTGAGTTGAGTTTTTTGCAGGGTGAGAGATAGGGATTCATATCTCTTCTGCTACATATCACTTTCCAGTTTTCCGAGCACCATTTGTTCTAGAGGCTATCTTTTCTCCAATGTATGTTTATGGCAACTTTGTCTAGTATGGGGTAACTATTTACATAAGTTTGGATCTGTGTCTTCTATTCTGTACCACTGATCTTCATGTTTGTTTTTGTACCAATACCATGCCATTTTTGTTATTATAATTCTGTAGTATAACTTAAGACTGATATTATGATGCATCACTTTTCTCTCTGAGTATTGCTTTGGCTACTCTGAGCCTCTTATTTTTTCAAATGAGTTTCATGACTGCTTTTCTATTTCTATTTAGAACATAATTGGAACTTTAATAGAAATTGCATTAAATCTGTATAGAGATTTTGGTAGTATGGCTATTTTGACAATATTAATTCCACCTATCCATGAACATGGGAGATCTTTCCATTTTCTGAGGCCTCTTCAATTTCTTTTTTCAGTGTTCTGTAGTTTTCATTGTAGAGGTCTTTCATCTCTTTTGTTAGATTGATTCCCAAATATTTTATTTAATTTTTTTGAGGCTATGGTGAATGAGAAAGTTTTCTTGATTTCTATTTTGGTGGATTTGTCATTGGTGTACAGGTATGCAATTGATTTATGGTTGTTGATTATTGGAAATAAATTCTTTTAGAAACATGATATAGTAATGAGTCTTATCTATTGATGATACAGGTTGTAAACAGAGGCTTCCATAAGCGGATCAGTCATATTTTGGCTGCTTATTTCTTTAAAATAACTATTACATACAATTAAATGGCTGCTTTTCCTCTAAACTGTTCAAATAAATGGAGTTTTTTTCTGAAAAAAAATTGAGTAAAAGGAAGTCTGGATACTTAGACAAGGTCAAGTTTAGGGTTTAAAGTAGGTAAGGAAGGAAATTCTGTCTGTTCAAAAAATTATGCTCCCAAACACTTTCCTTTACTTTCAGAACATTCTGGACAATTGTATCCTCTTGTTGCAGTAGATTCAAGTATTCCTCTCTGAAGAGACTAGAAGTCCCAGAGGAATATTCCATATATCCCAATGTTGTAGGTTTCCTGAACAAAATGTTGGGGCACATTCTGATCATCTTACTATAAGGATGACAAGTTGACATTCTCTTTATAAATACAAGAGACATCCATCTATCTTTGTAGTTTTCAATCTGAAAAATAATTAAAATAGACTCTTTCTGGACTGGGGTTGTGGCTCGTGATGGAGTGCTCGCCTAGAATGTGTGAGGCACTGGTTTTGATTCTCAGCACCACATATAAATAAATGAATAAAATAAAGGTCCACCAATAACTAAATATGTGTGTGTGTATTAGTCTTATTTTGATAATAAAAATCATCACATAAGCTTCAACATGAAAAGTAAAGGTCCAAATAAAAAAAGAAAGAAAATTGTTTAAAAATATAGAAAATGAAGAGTAAAAAAACTATAATTAATATCTTCAGAGGAAAACAAGAGAAGACATCATATACATGGGACAACAATGAATCAGTTTATAAGACTGAGTATTTATGAAAAATAAAATTTGAGCAAAAAGAAAAGTAAGGGAAAGGAATGGTTGTTTTTTCCAGAAAATAAAATATTAAAAAACAGAAAGCAGGAAGGAAATATTTTCAAAAATTACAGAATCAAACCAGGAGATTCAACATATGACTAATAAGAATTCCAGAAAGAGAAAATGACAATGTAGATTTTTTTTTAATCCACAGCAGGACACAAGTTTCCAGAATGAAAGAATCTGTTATGTTGCCTGCAATTATGAATGAAAGGGGAAAAAATATTCACCAAGGAATATCATAGTGAAACTTCACATGCTTACATTTCTAAAGGGAATAAAACAAATGAACAACAGCAACAACCACAACAGGAAGTCTAAGCCAAAGATTGTGAATAAGAAAAGCATCAGAGTTCTTCAAAGAAATTTTGAAAGTCAGAAACAGTGACGCAATGCATTAGAAATTATAAGAAAATGTTATTTGCTATTCTTGATCAAACAATTAAGTTTGAAGGAGGAGCCCTTCCAACCAGCAGACTACCAAAGAAACTAAGATCCAGCCCAGACCACCCACAGCAGCCCTCCCAGGACCCATGCTCTCAACCCCCAAGGGAGGTCAAGCCCCATGGCCCAGATTTATCCACACAAACTTGTGCAGGACCCAGATCCAGGATGTAGTAGCATTCATTGAGGGACACCAGCAGGATCCAGAAGCCCAACACCAAGGTGAGGTACAAACAATCTGCATGAGTACTACAAGAATATAAGGAAGAAACTGTAATATCTCAGATCCACACAGCAAGAAAGGAAGACACATAGACAACATGAAAAAAAAAAAGAGAGGAAAGTGCCCCAAACAATCCCAGGACACTATAATAACAGAACCCATGGACAGCGAAGTTGATGAAATGTTAGAGAAGGAGTTCAGAAAGTTCATAATTAAAATGATTTGTGAATTAAATAATGACCTAAATGAGCAAAAACAGGCAAAAATTGATCACTCCAACAATGAGCATCTGGTGTGGGTGGTCTTGGCTGGATCTGAGCAAATATAGGTAGCAAAATGTTACTTTGAGAGAGATAGAGACTCTAAAAAAAGTCAGAAATCCTTGAAATAAAGGATATAATAAATCAAATAAAAACTCAGTAGAAACCATAACCAACAGACTAGATCATTTGGAAGAAAGAAAATCAGATAATGAAGACAAAGTATACAACCTGGAAAATAAAGTTGATTACACAGTGAAGATAGTTAGAAACCATGAACAGAACATCCAAGAATTATGGGACAGCATCAAAAGACCAAATCTAAGAGTTACTGGGATAGAGGAAGGCCCAGAGTTTCAAACCAAAGGAATACACAGTCTCTTCAATGAGATAATATCAGAAAATTCCCCAAGCATGAAAAATGAATTAGAAAACCATATACAAGAGGCTTACAGGACACCAAATGTACAAAATTACAACAGATCTACACCAAGGCACATTATAATGAAAATGCCTAGCATACAGAATAAGGATAGAATCTTAAAAGCTGCAAGAGAGAGGAATCAGATCATATATCAAGGGAGACCAATTCAGATCTCAGCAGATTTTTCAAACAGATGCTCAAAGCCAGGAGATCATGGAACAACATATACCAAGCTCTGAAAGAAAATGGATGCCAACCCAAAATCTTATATCAGCAAAACTAAGCTTTAGATTTGATGATGAAATATAACCTTCCATGATAAACAAAAGTTAGAATTTACAGCTAGAAAGCCTGCACTATAGAACATCCTCAGCAAAATATTCCAAGAAGAGGAAATGGTAAACAATGATGAAAATCAGCAGAGGGAGGGATTACACTAAAGGAAATTCTAATCAGAAGAGAAAACAAGTAACATTAAATACCCAAAATAAACAAAAATGGCCAGGAATACAAATCATGTCCCAATAATAACCTTGAACGTTAATGATCTTAATTTACTAATTAAAAGACATAGGCTAGCAGATTGGATTTAAAAAAAGACCCAACAATATGCTGCCTACAGTAGACTCATCTCATAGGAAAAGACATCCATATATTGAAGGTGAAGGGTTGGGAAAAATCATACTACTCACATGGACTGTGGAAGCAAGCAGGGGTTTCCATCCTCATATCAAATAAAGTAGACTTCAAACTAAAGTCAATCAAAAGGGATAAAGAAGGACACTACATACTGCTCAAAGGAACCATATACCAAAAAAGACTGAACAATTATAAATATATGTGCCCCAAACAATGGAGCATCTACGTTCATCAAACAAACTCTTCTCAAGTTCAAAAGTCAAATAGACCACAACACAATAATTTGGGGTGACTTTAACAAACCTCTTTCATCACCAGATAGATCTTCCAAACAAAAGCTGAACAAAGAAACTATAGAACTCAATAATACAATCAATAACTTAGACTTAATGGACATACGTAAAATATTTAATCCTTCAACAAGAGAATACACTTTCTTCTCAGCAGCACATGGATCCTTCTCTAAAATAGATCACATATTATATGCCACAAAGCAACTCTTAGCAAATATAAAAAGTAGAGATACTACCCTGCATTCTATCAGATCATAATAGAATGAAATTAGAAATCAATGATAAAATAAGAAATAAAATTCAAACCAACACCTGGAGACTAAATAATATGCTACTGAATGAACAATGGGTTACAAAAGACATCAAGGAGGAGATTAAAAAATTCTTATAGGTGAATGAGAACACAGATACAACATTTCACAATATTTGGGACACTTTGAAAGCCGTCCTAAGAGGAGACTTTATTGTATGTAGTTCATTCCTTAAAAGAAGAAAAATTCAATAAATAAATGACTTAATATTACATCTCAAAGCCCTAGAAAAAAGAAGAACAAATCAATACCAAAAGCAGCAGAAGACAGGAAATAATTCAAATTAGAGCTGAAATCAATGAAATTTAAACAAAAGAAACAATTAAGAAAATGACAGAACAAAAAGTTGCTTCTTTGAAAAAATAAATAAAATTGACAGACTTTAGCCATGCTAATGAAGAGAAGGAGAGAGAAAACTCATATAACTAACATGCATGATGAAAAAGGAAATATTACAACAGATGCTACAGAAATAAGAAGATAATTAGAAATTATTTTGAAAACTTGTACTCCAATTAAATAGAAAATGTTGAAGGCATTGGCAAATTTCTAGAGTCATATAATTTGCCCAAATTGAATCAGAATGATATACACAATTTAAACAGATCAATTCAAGTGATGAAACAGCAGATGCCATCAAAAGTCCACAAACCAAGACAATCCCAGGACTAGACGGATACACAGCAGAGTTCTACAAGACCTTTAAAGAAGAACTAATACCAATACTCTTCAATGTATTTCAGGAAATAAAAAAAAAAAGAGGCAGCACTTCCAAACTCATTCTATGAGGCCAATATCACCCTGATTCCAAAACCAGGCAAAGACAAATAAATAAATAAATAAATAAGAAAGAAAAGAAAACTTCAGACCAATATCTCTAATGAACATAGATGCAAAAATTCTCAATAAAATTCTGGCAAATTTAATACAAAAACATATCAAAAAGATTGTGCACCATGACCAAGTGGGATTCATCCCAGGGATGTGATGTTGGTTCAACATACAGAAATCAATAAATGTAATTCATCATATCAATAGACTTAAAGATAAGAACCATATGATCATCTCAATAGATGCAGAAAAAGCATTTAACAAAATACAGCACCCCTTTATGTTCAAAACACTAGAAAAACTAGGGATAACAGGAACATATCTCAACTTCATAAAGGCTATCTATGCTAAGCCCCAGGCCAACTTCATTCTAAATGGAGAAAAGTTGAAGGCATTCCCTCTAAAAACTGGAGCAAGACATGGATGCCCTCTTTCGCCACTTCTATTTAACATAGTTCTTGAAACTCTGGCCAGAGCAATTAGATGAAAGAAATCAAAGGAATACACATAGGAAAAGAAGAACTCAAATTGGTACTGTTTGCTGAAGACATGATTCTATACCTAGAAGACCCTAAAAGTTCCATCAGAAAACTTCTAGAACTAGTAGGTGAATTCAGCAAAGTAGCAGGATATAAAATCAACACCCATAAATCAAAGGCATTTCTGTATATCAGTGACAAATCATCAGAAAGGGAAACAAGGAAAACTACCCCATTTTCAATAGCCTCAGAAAAATAATAAAATACTTGGGAATCAATATAATGAAAAAGGTGAAAGAACTATATAATGAAAATTACAGAGCCCTAAAGAAAGAAATCAAAGAAGACCTTAGAAAATCAAAAGATATACCTTGCTCTTGGATAGGCAGAATTAACATTATCAAAATGATCATACTTCCAAAAGCACTATACAGATTTAATACAATTCTAATCAAAATTCCAATGACATTCCACATAGAAATAGAAAAAGCAATTATGAAATTCATCTGGAAAAATAAGAAACCCAGAATAGATAAAGTAATCCATAGCACGAGGAGTGAAGCAGGTGGCATTACTATACCAGACCTTAAACTATACTACAGAGTATAAAAAAAAAACAGCATAATACTGGCACCAAAACAGACTGGTAGAGAATAGAGGACACAGAGACTGGTACAGAATAGAGGACACAGAGACTAACCCACAAAATTACAATTATCTTATATTAGACAAAGGTGCCAAAAACATGCATTGGAGAAAAGATAGCCTCTTCAACAAATGGTGCTGGGAAAACTGAAGATACATATGCAACAAAATGAAATTAAACCCCTATATCTCACCATGCACAAAACTCAACTCAAAATGGTTCAAGGACCTAGGAATTAAACCAGAGACCCTGCGTCTAATAGAAGAAAAAAATAGGCCCTAATCTCCATCATGTGGGATTAGGTTCCAACTTCCTTAATAAGACTCCTATGGCACAAGAATTAAAATCAAGAATCATTAAATGGGATGGAATCAAACTAAAAAGTTTCTTCTCAGCAAAAGAAACAATCTGTGAGGTGAATAGAGAGCCTACATCTTGGGAGCAAATCTTTACCCCTCACACATCAGATAGAGCACTAATCACTAGAAGTCAAAAAGCTAAACACCAAAAAAGCAAATAACCCAATCAATAAATAGGCCAAGGACCTGAACAGATACTTCTCAGAAGATGATATGCAATAAATCAACAAATATATGAAAAAAATGTTCATCATCACTAGCAATTTGAGAAATGCAAGTCAAAACCACTCTAAAATTTCATCTCACTCCAGTCAGAATTACAGCTATTATGAAGACAAACAACAATAAATGTTGGTGAGAATGTGGGGATAAAGGTACACTTATATATTGCTGGTGGAACTGCAAATTGGTGCAGCCAATATGGAAAGAGTATGGGGATTTCTTGAAAAATTGGGAATGGAACCACCATTTAACCCAGCTATCCCTCTCAGTCTATACCCAAAGGATTTAAAAACAGCATTCTACAGGGACACAGCCACATCAATGTTTATAGCAGCACAATTCACAACAGCTAAACTGTGGAACCAACCTAGATGCCCTTCAATAGATAAATGGATTAAAAAATGTGGTATATATACACAATGGAATATTACTCAGCAATAAAAGAGAATAAAATCATGGCATTTGCAAGTAAATGGATGGAGTTAAAGAAGATAATGCTAAGTGAAGTTAGCCAATCCCAAAAAACCAAATGCGGAATGTTTTCTTTGATATAAGGAGGCTGATTCATAGTGGGATAGGGAGAGGGAACATGAGAGGAATAGATGAACTCTAGATAGGGCAGAGGGGTTGGAGGGGAAGGGAGGGGAAATGGGGTTATTAATGATGGTGGAATGTGATGATCATTACTATCCAAAGTACATGTATAAAGGCACGAATTGGTGTGAATATACTTTGTATACAACCAGAGATATGAAAAATTGTTCTGTGTATGTGTAATAAGAATTGTAATGCATTCTGCTGTCATATATAAATCAATTAAATAAATAATTTAAATTTCTAAAAAAAAAGTTTGAAGGAGAAAGAATAAAGATGTTTCAGTCACATAAGCTGTCATTATCAAGAAATTGCTAGACAATATCTATCTACACAATAGTCAGGGTTAAACCAAGAGAAAGGAAGGCAGGAATATGGCTCCAGCATAGAAATTCTGGAGAAAATATTTGTAGGAATAGAGCATACCTATACCCAAGAAATATCTAGAGAAAACAGTTCAGACTGCATAAAAGGACTCCTGGATTGAAAAAGGAAAGGAAATAGGAAGGAGGTAGGAAGGAAGGAAAAATGAAATGCTTCTGGTTATATGATAAATAGAATTGAAATGAGGATTCTTTCATATCTACTACTAAATTTGGGGAAGGCTATATAACTCTTGTACCACTGATACATAGAAAATGAAGCAACTGAAAGAATGAAATAGTAATGAAGAAAAATAAAATTTGTATAAAACCAAACTATCATAGTGCTTTACCTGCCTAACAGTGAACAATACTTATACAGACATTATAAGCATTAAATAATCATTTAACAAAAATGGTGATGGTAAGTTTCATTAGCAGGAACGTATCACCATTCTTGTAGGGAATCACGAGAGCAGGCAGATCACACACGTTTATGGTGTCTAGGATGAGTTTTTAAGAAAATATGGAAATGCAAATGTTTGGAAATATTTTATAGATCTTCCTCTCACTGCCTTTGTGGATGGGCACATCTTCTGTTGACAGGGTGGCCTTTCACCATCCACAGATACACTGGATTACATCAAGGCACTTGATTGCCTACAAGTTCTCCATGAGGGTCCAATGTGTGACTGTCTGTGGTCATATCCAGATGATCATGGTGGTTGGAGTATATCTACTTGAGGAACTGATTACACATTTGTGCAAGATATTTCTGAGACATATAATTATGCCAATGGCCTCACACTGGTGTCTAGAGCTCACCAGCTAGTGATGAAGGGATATAACTGGTGCCAGGATTGGAATGTAGTAATGATTTCCACACTATTATTATCATTGTAGTGACCAAGTCATGGAACTTGATGATACATTAAATATTCTTTCTTGCAGTTTGATCCAGCACCTAGTAGAGGTGAAACACATGTTACTCATAGTACACCAGACTACTTCCTGTAATGAAACTTTAAACTTGTCCAGTATTGCCATGAACCATATATTGACCTAATGGAATTGGGAAGAGCAACCGTAACTCCAAAGTGTCAGAAAATAGTTAACATTCAAAATATTTGTTTTTACATGGACCAAAAGATGCGGTATATAAAAATACAAGTTTCCTGACATCAACAGCCGTGATCAGTTTACAAGAACCAGTTCATTACATGCTGCAGCAACATTGTCAGGAAACCAGTTTCGCGCATAGCGCTATTTATAGTTACTTTTGCTTTCTCTGAGGGACTGCAGATAATAAGATGTAAACATTCACACCTCATAAATACAATTGAACTTCCATTTAGCTGTAGCTTTACTCAGCATGACTGTAGATAAAGATAGCAGCAAACAATCATTGGAGCTTAATGAACATTTAAAAAAATAATAAGTACCAAGGCCTCCCCTCTACTTGTGAGTTGAAGTCATTTTGTTTATTTTCAGAGAAATCATTTAATAGTATGACTTGTCTGCACTCAGTTTATTCCTTTCTCAAATCTCAGCCCCATGTTATTCTTTGTTATTGTCAGAACCTGGTGGGTTGTTTTGAACAGAACCGTTTTTCCCTCTCCTTAAGATGATGTTACTGAACAAGAGCACTGCAGTGTTCTTTTATAATAAACTTGTGTGAACTAAAAAAAATGGTGATAATAAATTAAAAAATTGGGATAACTAGATGCAGGGTAGGGAAAAGAAGCAGAGAAGACAAGAAAAATCTCCATAACATAATATGAAGTCAACAGATATGTCTTAAATAGGTAACTATAAAGATAAGCATATACACGTGATATTTACAAATATGATGATACATTCCAGAAGAAAAATCTAAGAGTACCAGAGCATGAGGAAGGTATATCCTGAGATATACCTTCCTCTATAAGTCTCATAGTTGTATTTAACCTTTTAAACCATGCATTGTTATTGAATAAAATAAAAAATTAATTTAAAATAGACTGAAATTATCACTGATCTCCACTAATATAATGTTGATAGGAAACTTCCTAATGTACCTTATTTGTTTATTATAATACCTCCTAATAATCTTTTTGTTACTTATACGACAAAGGTCCCAAAGTTCTTCATTTTTATCAGTAAGCTATTTCTGGGTAACAAATTCCTTCCCTCTACCTCCCCCAAAGGAAAAAAAAAAACAACTTAGTGGCTTAAAACAATGATTATTTTCTTGCAAATCTCATAAGTCAATGGGTTGGCTGGATGCTTCTTTCCTCATTAGGGCTTACTCATGTGTCTGAAACTAGTGTGGGTCAGGCAGACAGCTCTGCCAATACAGGCAGGGCTCTCTAACATGTTTGAAGATTGTTTCTTGGCTGGACTTGGATGGCATTGGCTAGGACAACTGGACTCACTGCCACATGGTCCTCATTCTGTAGCATGTTAGCTGGGTTTGCTCACATAGCAACTGGCCAGGGTTCCAAGAGAGTGAAAAAGAGTGCAATGCCTCTTGAGTCCTAGGTTCAAGATTTGTATATCATTACTTCTGTTTCATTCCATCAATCAGTAAAATTATTAAGCCAACCCAGATTTAAGAAGTAAAGCAATACATTTTATCTCTTCAGGAGCTGCAGTCACATTGCAACGGTGTGGGTATGGGGAGGGCCAAAGAATTTTGACTATTTTTGCATCCAGTAGCCATCAACACTCAAGGTCCTACTTTGCTTCCTACATGAGTTTTCCTTAGTCTATACACATATATGCCTTTATGTCCTTGCTTCTCCCAAAAGTTTTTTCATACCTTCTACATGATATCCAGAAAGATTTTTATCCATTCAGATTATAAATCAAATCACTTTTCTCTTTTTAAGCCTTCCCAGTTCTTTCCAAGCATTTTGTGACTTCCTAT
Organism: Spermophilus citellus; assembly: GCF_964194105.1. Taxonomy (NCBI): domain Eukaryota; kingdom Metazoa; phylum Chordata; class Mammalia; order Rodentia; family Sciuridae; genus Spermophilus; species Spermophilus citellus. Next base: position 129,869,567 of record NC_138185.1, on the reverse strand, counting down.
ATTGTCAGTATCACTCATTTGTCATTTGAAAACTTAACTTTACCATGGAGATATCTTAACCCTGAACTAGGACATAACTTCCTGGATGACAAGAAATTATTTGATAAAGTTTTAAGAATACTACCTTCTATGTAGAAGACTGTCCATGAAGATTGAGTGAATCAGCCTGCTTCCTCTGACTTGGGACCTATATAAAACTAGAGAATTGTGTAAACCTCTTAATCTGTAAAATCATAGCTCCGGGGTGTGTAGCTTGAGCAATTTCCAAGATTATGAAAAATAAGTAACTAGAGAGAGAAAGAAGAAAGCTACTTCTGTTTTAGCCTCATAAAAATTCAAACCACTACATACAGAGACACTGAATCTCCTAAACTAAATTATGGGTGCTATTTAATCCTATCCTCTGAGAGTGTCCTACTTGTGTTTATGACGTTGGAAAATGTCCTTCATGCCTGAATTCACCTCTGTTTGGACCATGTGGAAAGGGGGCTGACTGGAAGCTTAGTGAGAAACCTACCCCACCCTGGCTTTAGGGCAAAGATGTCCAGAGGCTTGCCTGCATTTCTCATATTCCCTTCCTGCTACATGAGTGTCTTGCCCTAAGGCATATTGAACAATCTTGCAAGAATCAAAGATTAGACATCCAACATTCCTTTTAATTATTATAATGAAAATTGAGTGCCAATCTTCAGAAAAATTGGCCCTCCTGCCCTCCCATTGGCTTCCCTTCAGGACAAAGATCCTATTATTGTGTCTCCCAAACTCTCCCACCAATCTGCTGTTGAAACTCCTCTCTTGTCCATCTGTATTTGATCTGCAGTATATTTTTTTTGTTCATTTTCTGGTAAAATATCTTAAAACTTGGATATCTGTGTTTTAGTGGTTCTTTTGTGAATTTAACTCTTGCTCTAAAGGTACCATCTTTTCTATTATGCAGAATTTGTTGCTAGATTATCCTGGCACCACAAAAGTTTCTGACAATCTCTTTCTCAATTTAAATGGAATCTGTCAGCTGAAGAATGGTTTAAGATTCTTATGATTAGTAACAAGACCATCCAAGTCAACCCCATTCCATAAGATTATGATTATTCATAGCACTGGTCAGTCTGGAGAATTGGCACCATTTTAGGTGTTTTTTTTTTAATGTTTCCCTGTAATTTAAGAGGCTTATAAGTTTGAGGCTACATTTTGAAGTATCTACAAATAGTTGTGGAGAAAAGTGATAAAGATTAAAATGCTTTCAAACTTTAAAATGTTCTGTGGGTTTCATAAATATCTTAATGTCTCAGTTGAGACTCATCATCATTTTGACAGTTAAGAATCCATCAATATAATCAAAAGGAAATAGAGAAAGTAGGTAGCAGATGAATCAGGCTGGATGTTTCTGTTGTCCAAGCTAAAGATTCATATGAAAAAAAAAAACAAAATTAGAAGAAAATAGAAGAAGGCGTAAAACATAATTTCAGCTGTGGAGGTATTGAACCCTTTCAGATTCTGAGCAGGAAGACCACATAGATAGTCCCTGTGACACTGGGTACCTCTGAGAATTTCTTAAAGATGAACATACTGTATAAAATTATGTACACAAATATTACACCCCACCTCGCAAACTCTGTAGTTTCTCCGCATGGCCTTCCCATGTCCTTTCTTTTGTGTCTTTCTCCCTGACCCTTAACCTCTCAGTGCAGGATCTTTTAGAGTGGTGTTTCTATTCCCAACAACATGGGGAAAATTTTTAAAAATTTAAAAAGTGCCTCAATCATAGAAGGATTTTCTATGAAGCTAATGAGAAAGGCTTTGTTTTAAGATTCCTCATTTGTATGAACTTTTTCCAAGGTTGTATACACTTAATTTTTGTATTTATACTATTTTTCTTAAAAGTGCTCTTCTAGATTATACAAGACTCAGGTCCCAGAAAGCCTACACATGTCCCTGATCTCTACTCACCTCTGGACCCTCTCTAACCCATTAATCCATTCAAAATGAAAATGTCATCAAGAAGCACCAAATTTGCTTTGTCTTTAAGTGTCTCTATTGAGTGGAAAATTCATCAAAACTTTTTAAAAAGGGATCTTTTATTCTTCCTGAGTTATTCTTTTTCATGTTTATATGTGCCATATTCACCTCAGAGAGGTTTCTTCCTCCAGAAGAGTTTTGTGAATGACGATGTCTAGAGAGGGTAGAGAAGAAAAAATATCAGCAGAGAAAGCTGAAGTCTAAGTATAAATTCTTCTTCATGTTTACTGAAGAGTCGTAGTTAACTAATCGAGTCAGATAAGTACACCTATTCAAACTAGCAGGTTTATGGCATTTTAAAACTAGAGATTATTATTCTATTTAATAAAAACCTATGAAACTGCTTTTTAAATGCAATATAAGTACCACAAATTCTTATGGCTATAAAACAATTTAAAAATTATTCAATTCAATCTTCTTATTTATCAGACCATGTACCTCAAGTTCAGAAAAGCCAAATGAGTTGTTCATTCTCATATTGCCAGTTTGACCAGATAGCCAAAATAAAAATTGCCAGGGGCTAGAAGGAAGTTCTCCTTCAAAGAATAGCCTGACAGTTACAAGAAACAGCCCCCTGGGAGACATCCTGCCTGGGAGACATCCTGCAGCCATCTATCTCCCTGAGACATCCTTCAGCCGTCTGTCTTCCTGAAACATCCTGTGGTTATCTCACCTTGTGAAGGCATCCAGAAACTGCTTCCCCATCCCCAGCATATAAAAACCCCTGTGTGAACAATAAAAGTCTGCAGCTTGATCAGACTCCTGTCTTGCTGTCATCCCTTGTGTCTCTTGTCCCTTCATTCCTCCCCATCTAGGTTCGCTGCCCACGTTGATGTGTCCTGCCGGTCAGGACAAAAAATCAGCTGGATAAACAAACAATTGGTTGGATTATAACCTAACTAAGCCAAAGTTGGTCATCAAATTGTTTTGTAAAAGTAGATACAGATTAAGAAATACATATATGTAAATGAGGGAAAGTTAGAAGATTTGATTCATATTCATGCTGCATTTTCATCTCAAAATGAAAATGTTTATAAAGACTTGTTGATTCACAAGCCATAAATTTTAAGAGAAGGCACCTTCACTTGTATACTTGCCTCCTCAATCTTTCTCTTTTCTATTCTTTTCTCTCTTTCCTTCTTTTTCCTTTTTTGGAACATGGACAAAAAATGTTATAGAATAAACATGTACACAAATATTACACCCTACCTAGCAAACTCTGTGTAGTTTCTTTGCATTTTATGGTATTTGCATTTTATCCAACTCCATCCATAAATTGCATTTTATGGATGGAGTTGGATAATATCTTGCTAAGGGAAATAAGCCAATCCCAAAAAAACAAAGGCGAATGTTTTCTCTTATATGCAGATGCTAATTCACATATATGTGACTGCATCACCAATATTATTCTGCAACATGTACATTCAGAAAAATCAGAAATTATATCCCATCTATGTATGATATATCAAAGTGCATAAATGCATTCTACTGTCATGTATAATTAATTAGAAAAATTAAAAGTTTTTTAAAAAAAGGCACAGAATCAATCCTGGCAGTCCAGTCTTTGTCAAAGAGACAAGTATCATGTTTTTTCTCATATGTGGAAGCTTAAGGGAGAAAAAAGAAATCATGGCAGTAGAACATAGTCCTTTAGGACAGAGGAAAGGGATCAGAGTGGGAGGAGGGTAAGTAAGGGATGATACTGGGGAGTGCAGTTGATCAAATTATATAATATGCATATGCACACGCATAATAAAACCCCCAATTCTGTATAATTAATATGCACCAATAAAAAAGCCACAATGAAAGAATCTCTGCTTGTACATAATCTCCCTGCTCTCAAGGCATTTGCAATCTTTTTAGGGGAACTTTTTACAGAACTTCTATTCTGAAGTTCCTTTGTGAATCCATAACACTTTGATTGCATATTCTTAGTAGTGGCATCTTTGTCCCCTTGGGGTATACTGCTTTTAGGAGAAAAAAAAAACGCAAAGATCATTTGGCACTAAAACTAATGAATACAGTGGGCAACAAAACTGGATATTACCGTTTTTGGTAAAAACAAGTAGGCAGTAGAGTAATAGAACCCATTTTCTTTCTGACTCATGAACTGGATCTGTAGGAAATTCCAAGAGAAAATTGCTAGGAAAAATCTGCACAATGTATCATCATCAAAACAAGTGAGTATCTTCCATTCACGCATATAACAAATACTTTTGGGACAGCTGATAAGAGGAAATGGTTCATTTGGTTGCATAAGTTCTTAATTTCCACTACTTTATTTTAAAGAAATAAGTCTTCTTAGCATGTATTCTATTCCTAATAATCAACACATATCAAATTTTTGCCATATAGAAGGTACTGTTCTCCATGCACTTAGTCAAATGTATATGTATGTATGTGTGTGTGTATATATATATATATTTTTTTTTTTTCTATATATAGTTCCTTTGTGGCTAACTACGGAGAAAAGCACTTTCTCCTGTCCACACATGAAAATCATATGTTGCCTTCCAACACCAAATGAAAAGCCACTAAAATTAAGCAGATGAAAATTGAAATATGAATTCAGAAGAAGCAGTCAGCTGTGTGAGCTGTGAGGAGATTCTGTCACATGAAGGAGGCAAAATTAATAAGATTAGAATAAAGAGGAGTGGTTACGAGTAGCAGCAATAGCAAGGGCAGAAACTTTAGGTAAGGTTGGCAATGTGTTTTTGCTAAGGGAGGGCACAGAGGGACAAAGCAGAATAGACAAAGAGGACAGCATGGCAGAAAAGAAAACAATTTCAAGAGGTGGTGGTAGTTGAAGGAGATGAGTTTCCATCATGAAAGAGAGAGAGAGTGAAGGAAGGACGGAAGGAAGGAAGGGGAAAGAGAGAGAGAAAGAAAGGAAGCTGGAGGGAGAAAGGGATTAGTAAATTGCCCCCTAAACCCAAGAAGGAGTCAAGAATAGCATTTAAGGTAGAGGCTCTCCTCCAAAGTTCCCAGTCAACTTTGAAAAAAAAAATCCCAGAAATGAGACTGGACTATATCCCAGATCAATTGAGTTCAGATTTCTGGAGATGAAGTCTAGATATCAGTTTGTATGGTTCATTTGTTTTAAGTTCCCCAGTGAGTCTAGTATATAACTGGGGTTGAGAACTAATAGTTTAGCACTTTACAGTAGATTACATAGATAGCAATGGAGTCCCAGCATTTGAAACTAGTTTACAACCTGACACCAGACCAGGAAAAGAAGCACAGGCAGATATCTGTGAGAACACAGACATGGATTGATGCCAAGAGACAAGATTGGGTAGGAAAGCCATCACAGAAGTAGACCCTATGAGTAAGCAAGAGAGATTTGGGTTCAAGCTAACTCTGTTCAGACCAAAGTGATAGAGAACCACATCCAGAAGTAGAGAGTATGGAGGCATGACTAAAAACAGGACTCTACAACTTATTTGTTATGACACCCTAGGCAAGTTACTTGACTTCTCTAACCCCTAGCACTCTCATTTGTAAAGTGGGAATGTTAATATTATCTATCTTTCAAGGCTATATATATGCTGGGCTTAAAAGAAAAATTATGAGCTGAAGGTCTTCTAGGAGACCACAGTTCTAAAACAGTTGAAAACTCTAGTGAGAAGTACAGAACCAGGAAATAGCATTAGAAAAGGAGGTTGGGAGGTTGGTATTGATAGCAGGAGAGCTCACTCTTGTCTTTTTCTTCTTCTTTTTTTCTATTTCTTTCTTTCTTTTTTTTCCCTGAGTAATGATGGGTAAGAAGCAGCATAACATTTAACATTTTTGGAAAGCGATGTGGAAAAATATATCACAAGCCAGAAAGATGTTTGTACCATTTTACCCAGTAATCCCACTCTTGGAATTTATCCTAGAGAAATAAATCAACAGAAGAAAAAGAAGCTTCAGTTTATAAAGATCCATAATATAAAAAATGGAAACAAACTGAACTGCCAAGGTCAATGGCTAAATAAATTGTTATACATCTATTCAATGGAATATTAACTTTAGGATTCAGGAAATTTGTCTAAAATTTTTTAAATTCATTCTTCATTTTACAAGGAATACCTTAAACGTTGTCATAGTAAAAAATAAATAAATAAATAAATACAGAAACAGCTAAAATCCCCCTTGACTGGTCTTAGATTTCTACCTAAAAGTAGGCACTTTTAACAGTTGGAGCTGCACTCTCCCAGACAGTTTTCAGCACATTTACAAACTAACACACACACACACACAAATTTATGTGTCCATATCCACACAAATACACTTATATGAATTTATAAATAGCACAATTTTGTTTAATGTTTATGAAAATACTGCCTCACTTTGCTAGTTTTGTAATTTGTTAGTTGTTGCTATTTTTTAAGTTACCTACATGCCTTAGAAAGTTTCCATGTCATTACTGAAAGATATGACTTACCATTTTAAGTTTAAGAATGGATATCTCACAGCTTATTTAGTCATTCCAAATACTGATGAGTATTTAGGTGGTTTTCAAATTCTATAATTTCAAATGTTGTTTCACTGGCTTTGATCTTAGGCCACTCCAACTGGCATCTCAGAGAGCAACACAACAACAGGAAGGGGTTAACAACCACCATCCCTTGCTTTCTCTATAAGTGCATAACTCAAGAAGAATTGGAAATAAAGACTGTTGAACATAGGCAATGACCACCCAATCTAGCAGACTATTTGGCCACCTCATTGGAGATGTTTCCTTCATTCTTAATTTATATGCTTTTATATTATTCTTTGTGTGTGTGCATGTGTGCACATATGCATGCACACATGTATGAATTCTTGCTGTGCTGATTGATTCAGGAACATATACTTATTTCTTTTTTTCTCAGTTTTAGTAATTTTTAATGTAATTATTTTTCCCTAGCATTGTCTTTTGAGGGTTCAGGTGTTTTGGATTGTATATTTTGGTTTGGTTTGGTATTATTTTCATTTGTTTAGTTCTCTTGCTTTTCTTTCTGTCTTATCTTCTCCTGCTAATAGCCAAATGCTGTTGCCCTCTCTCCTCTCCCAATACTTTGCTTTTTCTACTCCCCCCTCCCATAAAAACATCCCTGCTGCATCTCTTCTTTTCTCTGCTCACTTTTTGAAATTGTAAAGTCTTTTCTAACTTCCTAACACATTTTCTTTTCCCCTAATTAACTATGTTTTTACCATCTTCCAGAACTAATTGACTTATATAACTCCTGTTCCCACCATTAATGCTGATACAATAATTAGTGCTGTGGATGATATAGTTGACATCTGTTTTTTTTTTCTTTAAAGTCAGATTTAGTCCGTGAGTACGGTTTTCACTGTTGACAACTGCTGAACCCAACATTCCTGTTTATTGATGGTAATTTGTTGAAGATATTATAGTAAGACCTGGGTATTTACTTTAATGTTGTGTATTATTTACAGTGGTTATTACTATTGTTTATTTTGCCCCATTATGTGAGGTGCTGAGAACCTACAGGGATACTAAAAGTTCTCTGGCTAGAGAGTCTTCTGCTGAACTAAACATTCCCTGAAATTACTCCAACTCAAAGAAATAAGGAGACAAAAACACCAAACCAAATACAAGGACCCAAGGAGGAACAATCAGAGAGGGACATCAGATCTCACCCCTGGGAACCTATTCATACATCAAAAATAAAAGAAAGTCCTAGAACAAATAAGATAATTGCACAGGAAGGATACACACACACACACACACACACACACACACACACACACAGGAAGGGGAATCTACCTCAATTGATGCACAAGTCCAAGACCTCTGAAAATATGAGAAAGCAGGCAAATAAATCTTCCCCCAAATTCCACAATCCCCCAACAGAGTATCTCACTGATAGTGAGGTAGATGAAAGCCAACACAAAGATTATAAAAAACTGATTATTAAAATGTTCAATAAACTAAAAGAAGGAATTAAGAGAGCAATTATAGTATATGAAAGACCACTTTAGTAAATAAATAGAAATACTGAAAAAGAAACTAAGCAAAACTCCTAGAAATGAAAGACACAATCAATCAAATTAAGAACTAGGTTGAAAGCATCACTAACAGATTAGAATGTGTAGAAAATAGAATCTCAACCCTTGAAGATAGGATATATAATATTGAGTACACAGAATTCAATAAAGGGGAAAATTATAGAATATACAAGGACTCTGGGACAACATTAAAAGACCAAATCTAACCAGGTGTGGTGGTGCATGCCTATAATCCCAGCGGCTCAGGAGGCTGAGATGGAATAATCATGAGTTCAAAACTAGCCTCAGCAACAGCGAGGCAATACGCAAATCAGTGAGACCCTATCTCCAAATAGAATACAAAAAATAGGGCTAGGAATATGCCTCAGTGGTTGAGTGCCCCTGAGCTCAATCCCCAAAGCTCCCAACCCCCAAAGCTCCCAAACAGAGGGAGTTACACCCCCCAACAAAAAAAGACAAAAAGACCAAATTTGAGAATCACTGGGATAGAAGAGAACATGGAGATAAAACCTTTATACTAAAGGTATAAAGAACATTTTCAATGAGATAGTTACAGAAAACTTTTTCCATATCAGATATGAGATAGATATCCACGTGCAGGAGTCTTACAGGACCCCAAATAGACCTAGTCAAGTGAGAAGCTCACTTCTGATTTCTCAGTTCAGACGCTAAAACCAAGGAAGGCCTAGAATGAGATACTCTAAGCCCTAAAATAAAATAACTGCCAGCCAAGGTTACTAAACTCAGCAAAGCTCAGTTTCAACTTCAAAGGGAAAATAAAAACTTTCCATGACAAGAATAAACTAAAAGAATTCCTGAGCACCAAGCCAGCACTCCAAAGAATAATCAAAGATAAACTGCACACAGAGGAGCTAAAAGACAACCCCCAAAGCTCCCAAATAGAGGGAGTTTAATAGAAGAACAATCCACTAAATGAGAATCAAGCTAAGACAAAATATAGCACACACACATAAAAAAGACAGGAAATCACAAATAGATAACCATACTAATACTAAATGCTAATGGTCTCAACTTTCCAATTGAAAGATACAGATTAGCAAAATGTATCAAAAAACAAGATCTAAGTATATGCTGATTACAAGAATCTCATATAAGAAGACATCCACAGGCTGAAGGTAAAAGGATTACAAAAAATATTCCATCCACACAGACAACAAAAACAAGCAGTAGTAGCTATTCTCTCATCTGAAAAAGATTTCAAAAAAAGTTAATCAGAAGAGCAAAGAAGGGCACCACATCCTAGTAAAGGGAACAATCCAACAAGAAGACATAATGGGAGTAAATATTTGTAAATATGTCCCAAATGTCAATGCACACAATTACATGGAAGAAATACTCCATGACATTAAATCTTACACAGACTCCAACAAAATAACACTGAGTGATTTTAATACACTCTTCTCACCAATAGCCAGGTCATCAAAACAAAATCAATAAAGATATCTCCAACCTAAATAACACTATAAATTAAATGGACCTAATGGACATTTACAGAATATTCCACCCCATAATGGCTAAATTTACCTTCTTCTCAGCTGCACATTGAACTTTTTCTAAAATAGATCATATTTTAGGCCACAAACTGAATCTTTGCAAATACAAAAAAAATCAATATAATAGCATATATCCAATCAGATCATAATGGAATGAAGCTAGAAATCAACATCAAGAAAAATAATAGAAACCAAATAATCATATTGAGATTGAACAATACACTCCTAAATGAACAAAAAATGAATCAAAGAAGAAATGATAATAAAAGTCAAGAAATTCTTAGAAATGAATGATAACAGAGATACATCAAAATCTATGAAACAGTATGAAAACGGTTTTAAGAGGAAAATTTATTTACTGAGTGCCTACATTAAAAAAATCAGAGAGATCCCAAATAAATAAGTATATGCTACACCTCAAGTTCTTAGAAAAAGAAGAAAAAATTAACCCAAATGGACACGGAAAATATACAAACAAAGCCAAAGTCAAGGAAATTGAAAATAAGAAAACAATACACAGAATGAATGCAAGGAAGAGTTGGCTCTTTGAAAAGATAAATACGACTGACAAACCCTTAGCCAAACTAGCCAAAAGAAAGAGTGAGAAGACACTTATCAACAATATTGGAGATGAAAATGGAGAATCAGCACAGACCCTTCTAAAATCTAGAATATTATCAGAATCTTATTTTGAAAATTTATACTCCAATAAACTTGAAAATATGGAAGACGCTGACAAATTTCTAGACATGTATGACCTGCCCAAACTGAATCAGGAAGATATAGAAAACCTAAACAGACCAATGTCAAGGAATGAAATTGAAACATTGGTAAAAAGCCCTCAAAAAAAGAAAATCCAAGGACATGATGGATTCTCATCTAAGTTATACCAGCCCTTTACAGAAGAACTAATGCCAATCTTTTTCAAATTATATCATGAAATTGAAAGGGGCAGAACACTCCTAAATACATTTGATGAAGTCAGTATAACCCTGATACCAAATCCAGACAAAGACACATCAAGGAAACAAAATTATAGACCAACATCCTTGATGAATACAGATGTAAAAATGCCTAATTAAAAATATTAGCAAACTGCATTAAAAAACACATCAAAAAATAATACACCACGATCAAGTGGGTTTCATTCCAGGGATGCAAGATTGGTTCAACATGCACAAATCAATAAATACAATTCATGATTTAAACATAATTAAGGACAAAGATTACATGAGCATCTCAAGAGGTGTAGAAAAGCCCTTTGATAAAATCCAACACTTGTTCATATTAAAAATGCTGGATAAGCTAGGTATTGAAGGAACTTACCTCAACAGGTAAGGACAATTATGACAAACTCAAAGTGAAAATCATACAAATTGGAGAAAAACTAAAAGCATATTCTCTAAAATCAGGAACATGACAAGGCTGTCCGCTCTCACCACTCTTATTCAATATAGTACTCAAAACATAAGCTGGAGTGATCAGGCAAGAAAAGGAAATCAAAGGGATACAAATAGGAAAGGAAGAAGTCAAACTATCTCCGTTTGCTGACAATATGATGCTATACATAGAACACCCAAAAAACTCTAGCAGAAAACTTCTAGAGTTTCTAAATGAATACACCCATAAATCAGTAGCTTTCTTATACTCCAACAGTGATATAGCTGAGGAAGAAATCAGGAAAACCATCCCATTCACTATAATATATATTTTAAAACCCTTAGGAATTAATCTAACAAGGATATAAAAGAAATCTACAATGAAAATTATAGAACACTGAAGAAATTGAAGAAAAACTTAGAAGATGGAAATACATCCCATGTTTTTGAATAGGCAGAATCAATATTGTCAAAATGGTCATATTACCAAAAGCAATACTCAGATTCAATGCAATGCCCGTCAAAATGCCAATGACATTTGTCACAGAATTTTTAAAAAATTCTTAAATTCATTTGGAAAAATGAGAGACCCAGAATAACCAAAGCAATACTAAGCAAGGAAAGCAAAGCAGGAGGCATCACAACACTTGATCTTAAAATATTCTATAGAACTATAGTAACAAAAACAGCATGAAATTGGCATCAAAGTAGACATGAAGACCAATGTAACAGAATAGAAGACAGAAAAATCCACATACTGCTCTTCTGGAGGGGAAAATCTTGCTTTCATGGTCTTAGCCAAGACAATTTGTATGTCTAAATCCACTCCTGTTTCTGAGATTTAGGCTTGTACACCTAAATCCAAAATTACTGTTAGAATAATTTCTTCTTATACTAGCAGATCTCTCATCTAAGATAAGTACTGTTAGCTTGGGGATGATGTGGAAAACTATAAATACTGAAAGATTAGGTATTGATCTTATAACTCTCTCTCTCTTTCTCTCCCCCCCCCCGCGCGTGCGCACACACACACACACACACAGACACATACACACAAATAATATATCAAGATATGTTGCCACCTAATCTCCCTTAGGCATGAGAACACACATGCCCCTCTACCTTGGGCAATGTTGGCACTTAGTTTGGGCTTTAGATGCCAACTGTCCTTTTTATTCCCATAACAGCTGTACAAAACCTCTGTCCTTCTACTGTTACTCATTAAAGACATACTTCACATACTTCATTCTCTCTCCATCATATTTTTCTTCTGCAGATGTCCATGAAAAGCTAGAACCATTTGTTTATGTAGCAATTCACAAGATGTGACAAAGTGTCAGTTGCTCCCAGATAGGTAGATGGAACAGCACTATTGATATCTTGCTGTCCTGAGAACAGGGATGTCTATCTTCGTTGGCATGAAATCTATACAGTCACACAGGCCATGAAATTGGTTTAATGTTCTGCTTTCATTATATTAAAATTCTTAGTAAATTTTTTAACAAAAGGCCTGTGCTTTGACCAGCCTATAAGTTATCTAGCTGTCTCACCAAAGGATCATCATCTCAAAAGATTTCCAAGTTCTGCACTTGGAGAACTGTCTCCAGGTTTTCTGATACTAAGAAACCAGGGAGAAACCAGATTTTTATGATATTTAAAGATACTGTTATTGGAAAAAATTTATATGATTGGTTAAGAGGTACCCATTAGGGTTATTTATTTAAGGTTCAAAACTCCTAGGTCTGTATAATTATTCTAAAATTAGTTATTCTAACAATCCCATTTATAATACTTGTGTGCACACTTTTTTGATAATGGTTATATCCACATATTTTCAAATGTTAAAATAAAAGAATGCTTACAAAATGCATGTTGGAATTAATGCAAATAACTGCTTTCAGAATGGCCAGTGGTTTGATTAGATGGTGTCTTCATACATCCCAAAAGACTCTGTAAGCTTGATTGGACCAAACCCAAGACTAGCCCTATGCTAATTTAAATTCTGTACCATGTTGATTCATGGATCAATAGTTACCATTTGATCATTTCTTTTCCTTTAGCAGTGGCATTGGCCTGAGTCCAGACCATATGACTGAATTTAAACTCCTAGATAAGATTCAGAGAGATTGCTGAGAATCATTTTTATCAGCCATTCCTGCTCCATTTTACTGTCAGGGTTAATAACAGACCAAATGAGTTGTGGATAAAATGGTAACTTCATATCCCTAAAGAGTAAACATAGTTTTGAAAAATAACTTCTATTATTTTCTGTCAAATGAAGAATACCTCAAGCATGGAAGCCTCAAATAAATATTGGGAAAAAATCACTCTTTTATTTAAATCTTTATATTTATGGAAATCATCAAATGATTCTATCTTTAGACAAGGATCTGTGAAACTTTCCAAAGAACATGAACTATCTTTCATCACAGAAGAAAGAAGTCTGTGGTCTTTTTCCTGAGATTATTTATGGCTCTCAAAGATGAGTTTTGGGTACTCAGTCTTTGGCCAGCATACACCAGCTTCCTGAATAAGTAGCATCATTCATTGAATGTCTCTTGACACTTAATACAGTATAGATGTCATGAGCATGTATTGGCCACCAAACCAGAAGGACCCCATCTTCTTATTAGTACTGCCCTTCTTTCATTATTAGTATTACTTAAATCTGACAGTAAGGAAATGAGAGATTTTTTCTAATGTTTACACAATCTAGAATAGAAATTATTATAGTCCAATGAGTGTTTGCCCAATGATAGACTGAATTGAGGCAGCAACAAAGTATTGGGTGGGGGGCGGGGGAGAGTGAAAGACAAGAACCATGAATTTAAGGATTATCTCTACCTTTAACAACTGTCACAAACAACTTTATGGGATTGTTTATGGAATATTTTGTGGAAAGGTTTGTATAGATCTTGTTAATTCCTAAGACAAGAGTATTCAATCAGGACTGCTTTTAAAACTACCAGTGCCCAACCTGTGCATCTCAGATGAATGAAACTAGAATCACTAAGATTGGGATGCAGCCATCAGTATTTTTAAAAGTTCCCTTTAGTGGTTTTGGGACTTGATACATAATTTTGTAATAGGTTTCCTCAACTACATGGGATTCTGGTAGGCACACTGTCACTGAAGAAATATTTGTTGATAACCTTTTTAAATGACTAAGAATAGTTGAAAATTCTTCACACTAAGCCTGCAGTATTGTAACTCGTTTCTTGTTTAGAGAGTTATTTGGGGGTAAAGAAAAGACAGTAATACCTGTCAAAAAAAATTAAAAGGACTTGGCTTGAAAAGTCAGATGGCATGTTGACCACAACCACACAGCAACGAGTAATGAAAGACAGCAGGAAAGAAAGCTGAAGCTGTGCTGGGAGCTCCCAACCAACATGTGTGCACACAGCTTTCCTTCCTGGCATATGGTGTGCAGTGTGATCTGCTTTTGGTGTGGAGCTAAAGGAGAAAGATGCCAAAAAAGTGTGGAAAGCCTTATAAATGTGTCCACTGAACATCTTTGACAAGTGACTGGACTCCAGCTCTTCCATCTGTCTCTGGCAGGGTTGCTGCTGCCTTCCAAGTCTGGGAGAGCAGCCCTGTGATAAATCACTTCGTGGTCTGGTAAAGTCAAGAGTTTTCTCATGTGGAAAGTCTGCTGCCCTTCAGGTGGTGGTATGATTTGAAGAAGGTTATCAGGTTCTAATCCCCATAGGGCTCTAAATAAAGATTTAAGAAGGGTACCCAGAAAACCTATGAGGGATTCCTAGAACTGGAAATTTTATATAGGAGGTCATATTTAATGCTCATATTAACTCTATGGGTTATTTGTGCTTTGCTGATTCAGACTTAAGGCTCTGAAACTTTAGCTCATTCCTTGAAGACCATATAGCTAGATTTAACCAAGTTTGCAGACTCTAAAGTTGTCTCTTCTCTATTTTAGGAGCCTAAGTTACCAAAGGAAGTCAATCAACTGAGCCTTCACTCCAACCAAGCAAATCTTTGATGTGGCTATCCACGTGTATGGCCTTACTCCAAACCTTGAGTCATTACTTATGTTATTTTCATCTCAAACACTATATCAATCTACTGTGTGATCATGTAGTATCACATAAAGTCTTGCTATGTAGAGGGTGCTCCAGGAACCAGCAGCATCAACTAGGAGCTTAGTAGTAATGCAGATTATCATGCCCCACTTTTGCTGGCTGAATTAGAAACTACATTTTAACAAATTTCCAAAGAGTTCATCTGTGAAAAGCACTGGCCTTACACCATAAGAATTTTTATCTGAAAAAAAATTTAGGTCAGTGATTTTTCAGATTTGCTTGCATTAGAATTGCTTGGGGGAAGTGTTAAAACGGATCCACCCATCTATTGCCCAAGGATTCTAATTTGCAAGCTATGGGTAGGAAATGGACACATCTTTTAACAAGCAGCACAGCTGACTCACCTATCAGTGATCTAAGAATTTGACAATGATGAACAGAGGCTTAGGAATTACAGTACCTGCCCCTTATTTGGAGGAGTCTGGGTCGAGGTGGGGAAAAGGGAAGACTTAAGGTCATTCCATGGTTAGTGACAGAATCAGGATGAGGACTGTCCTTGAAGCAGACTAAACACACTGGGTTTATAACTGTAAACCTCAGAGGAAATTGCTTCGAAGCTTCTTCCCCTTTATTCTTCATTCTACTTTACAATTCTTGACCCAATTACAGTTGACTAACAGGAAAGGAACATTCTGGCCATGGTGATGAAGGAAGCAGTGGGAGTCCCAATCTCACTGAGGTCTTTGCTTTCATAGAACTGGTTGTTTAAGTTTGTTTTGTTTTTAATGAGCTAAGGGATTGCTTCAGTAAGGGCAAAGTTGGGGAATGTAGAGACCCAAATGAAATTGTAATACAGATGTGTGTGCTTATTATTCTTTATCTCATTTAACCCCCAAACAGCCCTGTGAGGTACCATTTTACAACTTGTAAATTACAAAGTCAAGGATGGAATCCAGGCTTCTGGATTTAGTTATGTCTCTGTTGTACAATTCCAACTTCTGATGAAAAGTTAGGAAAATCTACCTGGAGGCTATAAGCAATCATGGTTTGTAAACCCAAGAAATTAAATTAAAAATCATTAAATTATAGTTTTAATTTTATCATCTTGACAAAAATACAATATTATCCCTAGCCTTTATTATATTCTTAAGTGAGGAAGCAAGAAAAAAACTATATGTGGTATGTGTATGATACTACATAAGTTTTTCTAATATCTCTTAGCCTTGTTTTTTCTCACTTGTACATTGTATCATAGTAAGTATTGTGGTGACAATGTCAGTATGCCAAGCAACCATCGGTTGAAATGACTGAAATCGTAAGCCAAAATAAAACTTTGTACCTTAAAAGTTGATTTATCTTAGGTATTGGTTGCAGTAACCAAAAGCTGACTAACACAATGAGCTATATGACATTTTTTTCCTAGTTCAGGATCCAGTCTAGAGGCAGGTATTGCATTTAGCCATGTGATCTGAACATTTTTCCAAAGTTTTTCTTTATATTTTTTAAGAATAAAGTCGCCTTTCTTTTTTTATTATTGATTTTTTAAAAAATAAATGACAGCGGAATGCATTACAATTCTTATTTACAGCACAATTGTTCATATCTGTGGTTGTATATAAAGTATGTTGACACCAATTCATGTCTTCATACATGTACTTTGGATAATGATGTCCATTACGTTCCACCATCCTTGCAAATCCCCTGCCCCCTCCCTTTCCCTCCCACCCCTCTGCCCTATCTAGAATTCATCTATTCCTCCCGTGCTCCCCCTCCCTACCCCACTATGAGTCAGCCTCTTTATATCAGAGAAAACATTCAGCATTTTTTTTTGTGGGGGGATTAACTAACTTCACTTAGCATTATCTTCTCCAACGCCATTCATTTACCTGCAAATGCCATGATTTTATACTCTTTTAATGCTGAGTAAAATTCCATTGTGTATATATGCCACATTTTTTTTATCTGTTCATCCACTGAGGGGCATCTAGGTTGGCTCCACAGTTTAGCTATGTGAATTGTGCTGCTATAAACATCGATGTGGCTGTGTCCCTGTAGTATGCTGTTTTTAAGTCTTTGGAGTATAGACTGAGGAGAGGGATAGCTGGGTCAAATGGTGGTTCCATTCCCAGATTTCAAGGAATCTCCATACTGCTTTCCATATTGGCTGCACCAATTTGCAGTCCCACCAACAATGTATAAGTGTACCTTTTCCCCCACATTTTTGCCAACACTTATTGTTGTTTGTCTTCATACATACCCTTTCTTTTTTGTTAAC
Source organism: Spermophilus citellus (assembly GCF_964194105.1). Classification (NCBI taxonomy): domain Eukaryota; kingdom Metazoa; phylum Chordata; class Mammalia; order Rodentia; family Sciuridae; genus Spermophilus; species Spermophilus citellus. The sequence goes on along the minus strand of NC_138185.1, from coordinate 129,852,346 downwards.
AGAATGTTCCCTTTTTTTTAATGTTTCTTTATGGTTAGGTTTAGGATGTGTATTCTTGCCCAGAATACTCCATAGGTTATGTTGTTCCCTTTTGGGGTATAATATAGAGGCACAGTATTTCAATCTACATCAGTGCTGATGCTGATTTTGATTACCCCATCAAGATGTTGTTCAAATTATCTGGTACCTAATTGTTTTTTTTCTTCCTCACAGCTATATGCAATCTGTGGAGCTATACTTTAAGGCCATGCAAATATTCTTCCCTTCATCAGAACTTCCCCCTACATTCACCTATTATTAATGTTTCTTACCTGAGGCCATATTTACTGTGATGGTTGCAAAATGATAATTTTCCAGTTCCCATGTGCTCTCAGCACTCACAAGTTAGCCATCAGCATGCTGTGTTACGGTAAGAAAGAATGTTCCATTCTCCATCATTCAATTTATCTATTTGAATTTTTTTCCAATGGCTTACAATTTATATCTGTACTTAATTGTTTTGGTCTTCAAATTATCCCAGATTTGGTCAACAGAAATTTTTTCTAGTTAGCACTTTGTTATTTGTGACATGACCTCATCATTTTTAAAGTACTTTTTTTTTTATTTTCTAAAGCATAAAAAATGTTCTAGGCTCATCTTTTACTTACTTTACCTCATCCCAGGTATCAGCCATTTCTCCAAAACCCTTGATTTCTTTTAGTAGAGAATGGTATTAGAGAACAAGATTGAGGCTTAGGTGCAACCATTTCAGTTGTTTTTGATTTTGGTCCTTGTATATTACCATGTATAAAAATATATATACAGACATACATTTAACACAAATAGCAGCACAAACACACATGAACTTGTATGTTTGCATGTGTTTGTCACATGAATATATGTAATTTAGAAACAATTAGTTCACACTGATGTCTCCAATTCCAATCCATGCCCATGGGGCTCTTCCTTGCCTTCTTTCATGATAAATTTGTATATCCCTTCTTCCATAATGAGAATCCTGACTCCCTTCAGCATCAGATAATTTGCTTAATCCTACAATACATCTAAAATAGTTTTGGAATTTTTTTGCCCATGTTTCTACAACCAAAATTATAATTGAAATTAAAAAGTACTAAAAAAGAGTTCAAGACTTGTTTGTAACTCTCCCTTCACACCTCATGTCTAACCTTGACCAAAACAGAGAATTTGGTTAAAAAAAATTTTTCCTCATATTTGTTTCTCCCTCACTCCCTCCAAACTTGCCTTCCTTTCTTTCATTTCTCTTCAATATGGTTATCATGTTCTTTGAAATACAATTGGATTTATTTTTTCTTTCTGTTTTTATGTTTAGTTTTTTCTTTTCTTTCCTTTTTTTGATTTAATTTTTGAATATGTTTTACAAACTAAGAATTATTTCCTTCATTATCACACAAAAAGGAACACACTGTATATGCTCTTTGATCTTTTTACTTGTATTGGAAGTTACTGCATATCAATTTGTAGCTATATATGCATTGGACCTTTCAACCAATCCTCTATGCTCAGGTATTTTGGTATTTTTCTACATTTCATAGTTATAAACAATGCTGCATTGAATAACCTTGTGCATATATGTATTTTCATGTTGTCAAAATTATAGTTCAGAGTAAATTGCTAGAATTAGTATTAATGAATAAAGGGAAATGAATAATCTTTTCTGTGACTTGTCTGCATATTTTACCCATTTTCCATAATATTTTGTGTTTTTCCTCAATTTTCAAAAGTTCTTCATAAATTAAGTATATATGAGGCCATTATTGGTGATGTATTCTTTAATATTTTCTTTCAGTTTGTCATTTGTCTTTTGACTTTATTTATGATAGTTTTGCCACTTAAAATGCTCTTGGTTTTTTTTTCTATGTAGTCACATTTCTCAGTATTTTCTTAAATTGTACCAAGATTTAAAAATCATAATTAGAAAATCTGAGTCTTATGTGATTTTAAGGGCTTTGGAAATATGGTAAAAATTATTATACTGCACAGGAAAATAAGCATTATGATAGCAGAAAAGGTAAAATGATTTGTAGCTCTGTGTAAAGTTGCCTGAATACTGGTTGCCTAGTTAAACTTTAATTTCAGGTAAATAATTTTAAATAGACAAATGTACCAAATAATGCATTTGACACACTTATACTAAAAAATAAAATAATTTATTATTTTATCTAAAATTCATATTTATCTAGAGAATCTGTACTTTTATAAATCTGGTAACCCTAATCCTGTGAAAAGATAAACAGATTCTCACTTGAGATCATCCTCCTTGGTCCATTCACAGTCCTAGAAATAAATCAGTCCTCCTGACTTAGTCTTGAATTCTCTCAGTGTCATTGATTCAGCTGCATAGGCACTGATCCTATTCCCTCATGTGTCATGTGTTTTCTGGTCCATCACAAAGGTAACAATTTTAGAGCATATAAAAAGGATGTAGGGGCTGGGGTTGTGGCTCAATGGTAGAGTGCTCTTCTAGCATGCTTGAGGCACTGAGTTCAATCCTCAGCACCACATAAATGCAAAATAAAGACATTGTGTTCACTTAAAACTAAAAAAAAAAAATATTAAAAGAAGGATGTAATGCATACAAGACAGGCTTTTAATTCTGTCTGTGAAATCTTGGGAAACTTTATTTATTGCATTTGAGTCTCAAACTATTTAATGGGCATATTTTATATAATTAAATCAATTCAATGGTACTTACATATTATGTTTCCCACTGTATTTACTATTATTTATTAAACCTGAATTTTCAGTAAACACAGTTAAGGTAGTACTTACCATCAGCCCAAAAAAAGGTGGGGGAGATACATAAAATCACAGCACATCTTAATTGGTTAGTGTCTACACTCATTTCCTCAGATAAAGAAACATGACATCCAACTTATCATCATGATGTTAAGGACAGAATTCTTCAATGATGTTTCCTAGATTGAGGATGAGCTTCTGAGGGGAAAGCAGGGGATGTGGGGATAGGAAATATAGTAGAATGAAATAGACATTATTACTTTATGTATATATGTGACTGTATGACCAATATGATTCTATAATATGTATATTCAGAAAAATGAAAAATTATATCCCATCTATGTATGATATATCAAAGTATATAAGTGCATTCTACTGTCATGTATGACTAATTAAAACAAATAAAAATTAATTTAAAAAAAGGATGAGCCTGAGGCTAACTTAGGATGGAATAGTGCATTGAGAAGAAATGAGGTGAAAGAAGGGCACAGTAAAGGAGTTGGCAGCAGAAATGGACCAGGACATCAGGACAAACAGTAGGAAAGACTGAGGGGAAAGAGAACAAAGAGTTAATGACTAAAAGAAATACATAAGGAAGACTAGAAACAAAAAAGCAGGCATGAAAGTAAGAGTAAAAAGAAAATAAATGCCAGTTAGAAGGGTAGGAAGCCAAGCAAGTGATGTAATATCAATAAATGGTTGGACATATAAATGGATAAATAAGCAACCAGTGAAATGAATACTATGAGGTAAAGTATTGCTCACATACATATTTTGTAAAGTAGCTTTTACCAATCATGTCAATATTTAATCTTCATAGTAACTGTGAGGTAAGCAGGATAGATAGTAAATTTCCTATTTTACAGAGTGAAAAATCACTAAAATCACAAAATGGTTAAATCGCTTGTCCAAAATTTCAGTGTAAACAGATGCAAAGCTAAAAGGAGATCCCAGAGCTCCTAATTGCTCCCCCCATAAACACTCTCATCCTTAAGTGCTTCAGAGACTTCGATAAGGAGATTGAAGTGCAAAGGGTGTAGATGGATCCAGGGTGTCTTAAGAACCCAGGTGTTAGTTTTTTCTATACTGAGAGAGAGCCAAAGACCTACTCTATGATGGGACCAGCATTCAAGTTCTGAATTCCAATCCCTTGTGAAAAATATAAATGGAATTGTTGCAAGCTCAAAAGTAGGAGGCACACTTTTCAGATCGTTTTTTCTCTTTGATTCAGCTGATCCTCCACTATTTGTGAGATGAACCATAAATTTGGTCTCACTTCACTTCTTCTCAAAACCTGCAGGCTACCTACTCATCACAGAAGCCAGAGTACAGCCTTTCATCCCCAAGCTCATCATCCAGAGTTTAACCCATGTGCTCTGGATTGGGCCAGTGTATCAATTGGCAGCCAAAGGGAGGAAGTGCAATTTTCTTATAACCATTCTAAATTCCTTCTTTGATGTCCTTTTACAATTCTCTCCCACATGCTACAATGCACACAATTTCATCTGAACCAGATTCAGCTCTGATAACACTGGGAAGCCACAGTGTTGCTAGGGAAGAAAGATTGATATACATAATTCCTTTCCATAGAATGAAAGAAAATCAATGTAGGAAAGGCTGCCATTGAACCAACAGTGTTTTTTTTTCCAAGAGCTTTCTGCTGTATGGGGTGATCTTATTTAGTTTTGGCCTAACTTGGCTACATTCTTGTGTTTCTAATCAGCATATGTTTAGTGAGAATTTGTGTGTCCCCAGAATTCATTTTGTTGAAATCCTAATCCTAAAGTGATGATATGAAAGAGGTGGGAGCCTTTGGAAGATGATTAGGGATTTGCCTTCATGAATGAGATTAGTGGCACCCTTATAAAGAGGACCCCCAAAGAGTTAACTATTCCTTTCTACTGTGTGAGGAACCAGAAAGACATCTGCAGATGAACAAGAGAGGTCCTCACCATATATTGTGGCACCCTGATCTTGGACTTTATAGATTCCAGAACTGGGAGAAATAAATTTTTGTTTATAAACTAACACATTTATGGCATTTTGTTATAGTAGCCCAAACAGACTAAGACACACTGTAGGAATACTACCTTAGGGGAGCAAGAAATGATCATTTGTTTGGATTTACACTCCTCTTGACTTTCAGGAGAGCCTGAGAAATGGCCATGGAATTGGTGAGTATTGGAGTATAGTAGGAATCTTTTGAAGGCTGGGAACAAGGAAATTTGTTCTTATTTCTTATCCCTGATCTCAGAGCATGAGTTATATGAATGTACAAAATCCTGAATATAATGCCTTTGTTCTCTGAATCTGTTTCTATCTTTATCATGAGTTACTCTCCCTACCTGGGAGGGACTTTCTAAGCCAGGATTCAGGCAGAAAATTATGCTCTATTTTAGCAGTTTCCCTTCCATCTGAATTTCAACCATGTACAAGATAAGGAGCTGTGTTCTCCAAGCTTGCCTTATCTGTGATTCCTACTAATCAGTAATAATACAATTTATAATCTTTGAAATATAAGCACAACAGTTCTGCTCATCTCTCCAGTTCTAACTGGCAACAGTAATCATAGACTATGGTAGTCAATAGCTGAAGTGGCCCCAGGTGATTTTCATCTTCTACACAATACCCTCCAGTTGAGTGTGCTCTAAATCTAGAACTTTGCATCTAACTAATAGAATAAAATAAAAATGATAAGATGTCACTTCCAAGACTAGGTTACAAAAGGCAATGATGTCTGTCTTGATCTCACTCCCTCACTAACACTCTTTTGCTCTATCACTTACTCTGATGAAATCAGCTGCCACGCTGTGTACTAGTCTATAAAGAGATCCACACAGCTAAGAACCAAAAGAGGCATCTGGTCATCCTCTGTTAAGGAATGAAGGCCTTCAGTTCAATGGTTCATGAGGAGCTTGGAGATGGATACTTCTACAATCAAACCTTCCAGATGAAATACTGTCTTAACTTAATCCATTCAAGATGATATAATAAATACCAAAACTGGATATCTTTTAAACAACAGAAATTTATTTCTCATAGTTCTGGAGACTCAGATGTCCATGATCTAGATGTTGGCAAATTTGGCATCTGGTGAGGACCTACTCTTATTGATGGAGGGCTCTTGCTAGATCCTCACATTGTGGAAGGAACTCTGTTGCTCTTTGTGATCTCTAATGCCACCACTCTCATTCATGAGAGCTTTGGCCTCATGATCTAATCACCTGGCCCCACTTCCTAATATCATCACCTTGGGAGCTGTATTTTTAACATATGAATTTGGGGAGGATATAGCATTTAGTCCATTTTCCCAGGCTTGTGAGAGACCCAGAGCAGAAGACTCAACTAACCCACAATCATAAAAACTCTTCGTGTTTTAAGACACTAAGTTTTAGGGTAATTTTTTCATCGGACCAGCCCCATTTGCATTCTGTTGGTTTTATAATGAAATACATTCTGTACACCTTGCATTATAGCATCATTCAATTTTCATATTCTCTGGGCCTGTTCTTCAGTCTATTCTGTAGTCCATACCACGCAACATCATGTCTGCTTTTGATAACTTTATAACTCAACAGCAGTTTTTCCTTTATCTTATCCTCAATACCCTCAGCTTATTCTCCTCCAGTAGGTGCAGATTGTGGATTGACTTAAATGTCAGCATTTATTTTAAATCATTTATTTAAAGTATTTTTGAGTGTCTGTTATATGCTAGGCAGTAAGGACATCATGATGAATGAATATAGACGCTCTGCCTTCATGGAGCTTACCATCTAGAAAGGTAGGCTATTATTGACACTGTTTAATTAAATGGCAAATGTGTTAAGTTCCCTGAAGGGGAGAGAAATGTGCAATAAGAATAGTAGAAATAAAGAGATTTTACCTGGTGAGGGAGATCAAGGAAGACTCCCTGAGAAAGTGGTAACTGATATCAAGACATGGAATTTTTAGGCACATGCTGACTTTCACTACAAAAAAATGATAGCCATTTGTTCATTATGTTCCTGTCATGTGATTCTACATGTATTATCTCATTCAGGCCACACATATAATTCTTTTTTTAAAAAATGTGTTATTATCTTAATTTTACTAATGGTGAAGCCGAGTCTCGGATCTCCAAGATGATAGAGAAATTAGCAGAGGTAGAATTTTATCTCAGGAAGGACAGTTCCTGAGGCCAATAGTTCAATTCCAACATCATTTTCTCTGTGAAGCCTGTGTGACCTCTTCGTCCACTCTACCCCCATCAGACTGAACCCACTTACATTATACACTTAAAATATTGCATAGTAATTATTTAGGACTTCATTGAAATCCTCATTGAGAGTATTCCCTAGCACTGTGATTGGTACATGGTAGGCCCTCTGATATTTATAGAACAACTGAATGTCCACCAAGATCATTTATATATATATATATATATATATATATATATATATATATATATATATATATATATTAATAAAATATGGGCTAATTTTAGATAAAAGAATAGCAACTATGCTAAAAGCTAACATGAGACTATTCAGTTGCCTCCCAATTTAACCCCAGAAAATTGAGAATTTTTAGTGATTCCCAGAGGGACTTGGAACCTACCTGAAATCCAGAACCCTCAGCTCCCCCTGACCCAGGAAATCCTATCAAAGGATTTTAGTCTGAGCACAGAGACTGCAACTCTAACCATGCACTCTTGGTTTTCAAAGAAATGTCTTTCTCTGCGGGGTTGAATCCAAGAAATATGACTTAGCATGACTCAGGGAGAGTCCATGGAAAGTGATTGCTGCTGTGGTTTCTCTTACTCTTGGAGAGTCAGTTTATTCTAGGCTTGGGCTCTCCCATAGGGCCTGGGCTGCCAGCCTGATGTCCTTACTCTGTTTGTTTGGTTTCATATCTTCTCTTCCTCCTCCCTCAGGGACAGGATGACCATTTTGGACAAATCATTTCTGAATCATACCAGGAGGTCAAGAAGGAGGAAATGAGAGATATAGACAGACATCCTTCTCTTAGCTAAAGGGGATAGTAGTCCTAGTAGTCATAATAACCAGCAGTCGTTGGGCATGTGTAGTACACAGCCACTCTACTAAGAGCTTTAATGTGCAGTAAATGTTAACTCTTCCTCTTCCTTTTATTGAGTGCTTACTCTGTACCAACTACTATTCTGAGAGCTTTCCAAATATTAGCTCCTTTGACTGTCACAACAACTCCACGAAGTGGGTCCTGTTATCATCACCATTGTGTAGATGAAAAGAAAACTGAGGCAGGGAGAAAAGAATTAACTTGCCCAAGGCCAACGGAGCTGAAATTGATAAAGGGGTGTTCAAAGCCTGACTTCTGAGACCATTCATTTAATTATTTAAATATATGAGCCAATCCTTGCAAAAGTTCCTTGCTGTGATATCATTCTTCTCATTTTGCAGATGAGGAAGCTGAGAACGTTAAATTGTTGGTGTAAGATGAAGAAGCAATCAACTAGAGCAGGAAGAATGTGACTCCAATCTGGTTCCAGAGCCTGAGCTCCTTCCATAGCATCATGCTAAGCCAAAGCTCAGTTGGGGAATCAAATAGAACATGTTATTTATAAGTCATCAGAAAGGCTGTATCATAAGATAATAGGTTTGGTTTTCCTTTTTGTTTTGTGGTGTGTTTTTCGGTACTGAGGATTGAACCCAGGGTAACTTTACCATTGAGCCACATCCTCAGTCCTGTTTATTTTTTATGTTGATACAAGGTCTCACTAAGTTGCCTAGGGCCTTGCTAGGTTGCTGAGGCTGACCTTGAACTTGGAATACTCCTGCCTCAGCCTCCTGATTCACTGGGATTACAGGTGTGCACCACCGTGCCCAGTGACAAGGGACTGTTTTCTAAAGGAATCTAGAGAATCTAATTTTGCTTTTAGGATGCCCTTTTCTCAGAATGGCTGCCTCGACGACCCACCTACTGGGTAAGGCTGGTCCTTAGTACTGACATAAATATGAAGCAAGCCATCGTGGGTCCCAGCTCTACTTATTGTGGCTTTTTAAAGCCTATTTCAGAGCCCAGGAAAGAGCTTGAAGATCAGGACATGGGAGCTCTCCATGCTCTTTCTCTTGGCTTCAAGCTTAGACTGAGAAACCAGTATGCTGAGTGTAATTCCCCATGTATGCTCTATCTTCCTTCTAAGTTCCAGTTCCCTCAGTTGTCTGCTAGGAATTAAAAAAGACTAACTGGGGAGATCCAAGATGGTGAACTAGAGGGAGACTGTATTCCTTTTCACTCCATGATGCAGGATTCAGTTTCTCTGTGTGGCATGGTTGCTACCCATGGATCCTCTGCTGTTTATACCCCATTTATCTGCAGAAATCACCCACCATCTTCAAGCATATCTCCACCTTTTGAGCGCAGATCACTCACTGACCATAGCCTATCAACCACCATTTGCCCATTTGCCCGCCTCTTGCCTGCCCATGGACGGCCTTTCACCTACCCATCACCAGCAGCTGCGGCCCACCTGACAGTCCTTGCTATTAGCCTGCGGACTGCCAGCAGATTGCCTGCCTCCTGCTACCTGGAAACCCATTGTCACAGTATCCACAGGAGGCTACCACCATCTTGAGACACAGGCCAGGGCCTGCAGGTTTGCTGCTGCTACCGCTGCCATTATTGGGCATGGCTACTTCAGTCTGAGGCCTGGAGACATATTGTGGGGGTACCTTCAGGTCTGGTTGCACCTAAGGTCTTTCTGCTGGGTAGGCTAGTGGCCACCATCTGGCTGCATCTTTGCAGGGTCGCTCCTTTGTGTGAGCACATGCCTGGTAGTCTCTCTGCAAGATGAAATGGCATCGAGATCTTAGGACTGCAGCAAGGCAGAGCCTGGGGAAGCTAAAGCCCAGGTCCTACAGATTGCAGCTGGGTTTGCATAGGCCAGTCTGGATCTGGCAAGTCTTTGGAAAGCCAGAGACTAGGAGCAGTTCCTCTGGGGGAGCACAGGTTGGAGAAAACTTGGGCTCTCTCCAGTTCAGTAAGCCCTTAAGTGCATGGATTATGTAAGGGGCTGGTTAAAATGGATGGGAAGACTGGGAGAGGGTTATGAGAGCAACATGCTATCCGCTCACCCTTCCAACCAGTCCAGCACCTGCAAGACTGGAGCTACCATCAAACTTCAGACAACCCCACCTATCAGCAGAGAAGGAAAGCTGAGAAAAATTTTGAAAGTCAACAGATACTGGAAACTTTTAGGGACACTGTAAGACTACAGGGTAGAAACTGTACTGCCACAGATCCATACAACTGGATGGGAAGACACACAAACAAAATGAAAAAAAAGGAAACAAAGCACCTTAAAAAAACCAAGATGTTATGACATAGAATCCATAGACAACTCAGAGAAGAAATGCCAGAGAAGGAGTTTATAAGGTACATAGTTAAACTGAGCTTCCAAATAAAAAGAATCAATCAGAAATTCTTGAAATGAAGGAAACAATAAACTAAATTAAAAATTCAATGGAAAGTATCACCGAAAGACCAGACAACTTAGAAAAGACAGAATCTCAGGCAGTGAAGACAAAATATATACTCTTGAAAATAATGTCAACTGCACAGAGAGGATGGTAAGAAACCATGAACAGAACTTCCAAGAAAAGTGGGATAACATGGAAATACCAAATTTAAGAGTTATCAGAATAGATGAAGGTGTGGAGATATAAACCAAAGGAATGCACAATATTTTCAATGACATAATATCAGAAAAATTCCCAAATCTAAAAAATGAAATGGAAAATTAGCTACAAGAGGCTAACAATATTCCAAATGTACAAAATTACAGCAGACCCATGCTAAAGCACATTATAATGAGAATGTCTAACATACCAAATTAGGATAGAATTTTAAAGGCTACAAGAGCAAAAAATCAAATAATATATAGGGGGAAAACAGTTTGGGTTTCAGCTGATTTCCCAACCCAGATCCTCAATGCCAGGAGGTCCTAGAATACCATACATATATCAATATCTGAAAGAAAATGGATGCCAACTGAGAATTTTATACCCAGCAAAATTAAGCTTCATATTTGAAGATAAAATAAAAACATTCCATAATAAACAAAGTTTCAAAGAATTCACAACTAGAAACTCTGCAACACAGAACATCCTCAGCAAAATATTCTATGAGGAGGAAAGGAGTTAAAACACACACACACACACACACACACACACACACACACACAAATGAAAACCAGCAAAGGAAGGAACTACACTAAAGTAAAGGTCAATCAAAGGAGAAACTAAGTCAAGTAAAAAACCAAAAATAAACTAAAATGACTGGGAATATAAATCATATCTCAATAATAATTATGAATGTTAATGGCTTAAGCTCATCTTTCAAAAGACATATACTGGCAGATTGAATTTTTTAAAAAGACCCAACAATAAGCTGTCTTCAAGAGATTCACTTCCTAAGAAATGACATCCACAGACTGAAGGTGAAAGTTTGGTAAAAAACATATTGCTCACATAGATTGCATAAATAAGCAGGGGTGTCTATCCTCTTATCAGATAAAGTAGACTTCAAGCTAAACTTAGTCAGAAAGGATATATACATCAAACAAACCCTTCTCAATTTCAAGAATCAAATAGACCACAACAATAATACTGAGTGACTTTACACACCTCTCTCACCACTGGATAGATCTTCCAAACAAAAACTAAACAAACTATAGAACTAAATAATATAATCAATAATTATACTTAACAGACTTAGAGTATTTCATCCATCATCGAGTGAGTACACTTTCTTCTCAGCAGCACATGGATCCTTCTCTAATAGACCATATGGTATGCCACAAAGAAACTCTTAGCAAATTACAAAAAAAAAACTAGAAATACTACCTGCATTCTATTATATCATAATGGAATGAAACTATAAATCAACAATAAAATAAAAAATACAAGCTACTCCAACACCTGGAGACTAAATAGAATGCTATTGAATGACAAATGCATAGCAGAAGAAATCAGGGATGAAATAAATACTTAGAGGTTAATGAGAACACCAATAAAACATAAAAATCTCTGGGACTCCATGAAGGCAGTACTAAGAAGAAAGTTCATTGCATTGAGCTCACACATTAAAAGTCAACAAGTAAATGACCTAACATTACATCTCAAAGCCCTAGAAAAGGAAGAACACATTAACATCAAAAATAGTAGATGACAGGATATAATGAAAATCAGAGCTGAATCAATAAAATTGAAATAAAAGAAACAATTAAAAAATTGATAAAATGAAAAGTTGAGGGGCTGGGATATAGCTCAGTTGGTAGAGTGCTTGCCTCGCATGCACAAGGCCCTGAGTTCAATCCCCAGTACCACAAAAAAAAAAAAAAAAGAAAAAAGAAAAGTTGGTTCTTTGAAAAATAAATAAAATTGATAAATCTTTAGTTACACTAATGAAGAGAAAGGGAGAAAACTCAAATTACTAAAATTTGTGATAAAAAAAGGAAATATCACAACAGACACATCTGAAGTACATAAGATAATTAGAAACTATTTTGAAAATTTATACTTGAATAAAATAGAAAATCTTGAAGACATTGACAAATTTCTAAAGACATTAGATTATATAATCTACCAAACCTGAATCAGGAAGATATACACAATTTAAACATGTCAATTTCAAGCAATGAGGCTGACCTTGAACTTGGAATACTCCTGCCTCAGCCTCCTGATTCACTGGGATTACAGGTGTGCATCCAGGACCAGATGGATTCTCAGCCAAATTCTACAAGATCTTCAAAAAAAGAATTAACACCAACAGTCCTCGAATTTTTCCATGAAATAGAAAAGAAGGGAACCCTTCCAAACTCACTCTATGAGACTAGTATCACTCTGATACCAAAACCAGACAAAGACACATCAAAGAAAGAAAACTTCAGACCACTATCCCTGATGAACATACATGCAAAAATTCTCAATAAAATTCTGGCAAATCACATACAGATACATATTAAAAAGATACTGCACCATGATCAAGTCTGGTTCATCCCAGGGATGAAAGGTTGGTTCAACATATTGAAATCAATAAATGTAATATATCACATCAATAGTCTTAAAGACAAGAATCTATGATTATCTTAATAGTTGCAGAAAAAGCATTTAACAAAATACATGTTCAAAACACTAGTAAAACTAGGGATAGTTGGGACATACCTCAACATCATGAAAGCTATCTGTGGTAAGTCCAAAGCCAACATCATTCTAAGTGGAGAAAAATTAAAAGCATTTCCTCTCAAAACTGAAACAAGACAAGGATGCCCTTTCACCACTTCTATTTAACATAGTTCTTGAAAGTCTAGCCAGAACAATCAGACAGATGAAAGAAATTAAAGGGATATGAATAGGAAAAGAAGAACTCAAAACTATAATTATTTGTGGAAGACACGATTCTATATTTAGAAAATCCAAAAAATTCCACCATAAAACTTTTAGAACTAATAAATGAATTCAGCAAAGTAGCAGGATATAAAATCAATGCCCATAAATCAACTGCATTTCTATACATAGTGAT